>NC_139705.1:19179866-19212757 GCF_964188405.1 Protomyctophum parallelum | reverse complement strand
GTGTGCGTGTCTATTAATAGTGAGCGAGGTAAGCTGCTTTGTCACAGTCAAAAGCTATGATGGTCACACTGCCCTCATGACCTACTTACACACACACACACACACACACACACACACACACACACACACACACACATGTGCATGTGTTCACGTGTATGAGACAATGACTGATGATGATGAACTGATGATGATGATGGGGGGGGGGGGGGGGGGGGGCAAAATGGCCACTCTGTGAATGTGGTGAATACACTTCTAAGCAATGTTTCACAGGTGGTCTGCAGATCTGAACTGGCAACCTTATGGTCGGAGGTCTCTTTCTTGCTTCAGTAGCTCAGGCTATACCAGAGCAGGAAATATAGCCTGGAAATGATACGGTTTCTCCTTCCTCGTGGTGAATAATAATATGTAAAAACATCACATATTTTTGTCAAACTATAACTACTGTACATATGCATGCAGTGTAAATGTATGCACTGTACATCAGTTACAGTAGATGATGTGCATGTGTACAGTACAAACATAGACAGTAGACAATACAATAGGAAGGAAGACTGCAGGGGACAGAGAGCTAGAGAGAGAGAGAGAGAGAGAGAGAGAGAGAGAGAGAGAGAGAGAGAGAGAGAGAGAGAGAGAGAGAGAGAGAGAGAGAGAGAGAGAGAGAGAGAGAGAGAGAGAGAGAGAGAGATAGAGATAGAGATAGAGATAGAGATAGAGATAGAGATAGAGATAGAGATAGAGATAGAGATAGAGATAGAGATAGAGATAGAGATAGAGATAGAGAAAGAGAGAGAGAGAGAGAGAGAGAGAGAGAGAGAATTGGAGGGTGTGACGGAACAGGTCGAGAGATTGAGAAGAGAACTTGAAATGAGAGACAGATATGCCTAATGTATACATGGTAAATAGCAGATCTACAAGATCACAGCACATTGCGGTATATGACACACAGTGAGCTTGTAGATTGTGTATTTTCCGGCATGGGACGCCCCCTGTACAAAACACACTGTGACTAGACTATTATAGGCTATATGGAGGCAAAGCACTGCTCTGGGTGGTCTGGTGACTATGGTAAATTACATTCGCTCTACATTTTGGGGGTTAGCTTAGCTATGAAAGATTGATGGCGAGGTGAACTCTAAGTATGTAGGCCACTGGGGAGGGAGGGGAAGAGAGAAGTGGGGGAAGGTGCTGTAACTTTAATGTACTTTGATGTAACTAATGCACTATGCTGTGCTTTTAGGACGCTAGGAAATGCTACCTTTTTTTGAGTGGTGCCCCCGCTCCATTACGCAGCTATGTGTGTCCGTATGTATGTCTGTCTGTCTGTCTGTCTGTCTGTCTGTCTGTCTGTCCGAGCACGGACAGCACCTAAAGTGGCTAGTAGAGTACAGCACACAGTAAAGTGGCAGAGAGTAGAGTACAGCACAGTACCACTAGTACAGACTACAGTACACTTTAAACTTAATACAGTGGACATTTGACAATAACAGATCTACAAGCTCACAACGCGTTGCCGCGCACGTGCCTGCATTTGTGTTAGTTTGGCTGTTCTTAGTGGTAGGTGTGATTTCTTTTTACAAAACTCATGCCTATTCTGGGGGAAAAATAGCTGATTTACAAGCTCAAAACGTGTAGCAATGTGACGTGCACTTATGACGTAAATCATGCTGCAATTTGTATTTGCAAAAAATAGCTAAATATGACTCTTAACATCGTTGAAGTGGGACTCATACAATGTCCCTGGGACTCATCTAAAAGACCATCCCTGCATCCTGGGACTCATTACATTGAAAACCTGTTTACATCAATGCACAAAGTGTGATTTTTTTAAATTATATAAAATATACTGTAAACCAGCAATTTTGGGTGGGAACCCATTTTGGTGTTAGCATCATGTTATGCTTTAGCTATTGAAAAATAGCAGATCTACAAGCTCATAGCGCGCCACCGAGTGGCGCGCTACGAGCTTGTAGGTCTGCTATTTTTGAAAAATCGAAGAACGACTGACATAGAAACATCGCTTTTTCAGAAACCTGTCAGGATGTAGAAGACATTTTTAGAATCTGATCTCAGGTCAAAAAACAAAAGTACAAAGTATATTGATATAGATAATGAAAGCTCTCTGCATCACACCATAGTAGCTCGGGAAGTACTGTAGATCGTCCGTTTAGGAGCCTGAAGGTCCCTGCAGGCTCAAACCTCCTCCTGGCTTTGTGTCAAACATACCGAACTCCTATAAACGGCTCCCAATGCACAGGTTGGTGCCTTGCCTTGCCTTGCTGTATATTAATATGGATGTATGGAGTATGCACTTGTAGCATGAATGTAAAGAACAAAAACATGCCTTGGATAAAAGCTGCTGTATAGAAATACCAGACCGCTTAGCGTTTAACAAAGCCCTATATGGTGTATGTAGTGTAGTGTCAGGGTCAGAGATGTATAGAATACATTCCTCAGGTCCTCTGTGGTTACGTAGCAACACTGCTAGAACAGCCATCCTTAATTAACGGCGTCCAGGAAAACAATTACTAGATATCTTTTCTTAGAGCCCGGAGAAGGAGAGGCAAAATATAGACACTATATATACACAGAAACATATTCACTGTTCTGCACCTTGTCCGTATTTCTTCTAGTTTCACTGTGACACTGGACCCACGGTATATATACACCGCAGTGCTTCACAGGCGCTGTGCCAAAACACACCGCCAGGTGTGCCGCGAGGCAAGTCCTGGTGGTGCCGTGGGATTATCGGAAACAAATGTTAGTCGACGACGAAGGTTCAACTGAGAGGTGGAACGAACCGGCATCCATCTCGGTTTCCCCACAATTCAGCCCTCATGTCTGTGCCATTTTGGGGCGGGAACCCTTTTGGTGTTAGCATTATGTTGTGCTTTAGCTATTGAAAAATAGCAGATCTACAAGCTCGTAGCGCGCCACCGAGTGGCACGCTACGAGCTTGTAGGTCTGCTATTTTTGAAAAATCGACTGACATAGAAACATAGCTTTTTCAGAAAACTGTCAGGATGTAGAAGACATTTTCAGAATCTGATCTCAGGTCAAAATGGGTTAAAAGGACGCCTCCTCCTTCCTTGTCTCACTTGTGCTCTCTGTTCAGGTCACCCACCACCTCCCCGACACCGCCCAGCGTCTACTCTACGGGCTCCGGAAGAGCCTCCTGCCTTCCATCAGGCATGGATCTGATCTGATCTGGACGTATGTGATCCGATTCTCCTCCTGCGATGGGGCCCCGCGCCCATCAATTAAACACAATTGTATTCATAAATACTACTTCATATACTTAATATGTCTTTAATTAATATCTGAATTTATGAATAAATATCATTGCATTCATACTTGGTGTAATTCATGTAATTCATGTAATTCATGTACACCATGTCCATTTCACATCGTTGCATTCGTTGTGTGTAGTGAAGTCTCGTATAACTTGAACCACATATAGAGGGTTATGAAAATAAAGTAACTAAAACACGTATCATGGTCCGAATATCTTTAACCCATTCTGAACGGGCACCCATTTTGGTGTCAGCATCATGTTATGCTTTAGCTATTGAAAAATAGCAGATCTACAAGCTCATATCGCGCCACCGAGTGGCGCGATACGAGCTTGTAGGTCTGCTATTTTTGAAAAATCGAAGACACTTTTAGAATCTGATCTCAGGTCAGAATGGATTCATAATGAAACTGTCAGGATGTAATAGACATTTCTGGAATCTGATCTCAGGTCAGAATGGGTTAAAAACATTTTAAAATAATATAGTTCAACTAGCCGATCTACCTCGACACGTTGTTGTCTGGTAGATCGGCCATTTGAACTACTTTAAAATGTTTTTTTTAAATAGTAATAAAAGGCAAAAACAATTAAGATAGGGCCTTCTCTCTCTATCTTCAAGGTTATGAATGATGAAATTGTGGCTTGTCAGTTTGTTGTGAGTTGAAATGAGATGTGTTGAGATTAGATGAGATGGCCATGCCGCTCTGACACACTGCTGACATACAGTAGTGTGTGTGTGTGTGTGTGTGTGTGTGTGTGTGTGTGTGTGTCAGGAGCTGATGTCCATGCACAGAAACTCATTATCATCATCATCATCATCATGACAACTTAAACATGCGCACGCACGCACACACACGCACACACACAAACACAATATGCACATATACTGCACATTCAAACACACTGTGCTCCTCACACCACATGAAGAGTGTGCACAGTATTATGCACACATATAAACACACTATACCGTGCACACAAAGCACACTATATACACTCACAAAGATTCACACATGCTTGCATTTGTGAATCTCTCGCGCGCACACGCACACACACACACACACACACACACACACACACACACACACACACACAAACACACACACACACACACACACACACACACACACACACACACACACACACACACACACACACACACACACACACACAGAGCCTCCAGCGGGTGAGTGGGTCATATGCGATTACGCATGCCTGTATGAAGCAAACCAAACCAAAAACAATACGTGTCCCTGTGCCTCTCTGCTGGCCACATGGTTCACCCCCCCCCCACAACCCCCCACAACCCCCCCCCCCCAGCTTAGAGCAATGCACAGATGACATTCTGACTAATAAACTAGCATTGTGTGAGCAGAAGGTTCTGTGTTTATGCATCGCTCTGTGTTATTTCATATTCACACGCCATCCTCAATTCCTCTTCCTTAACCCATTCTGACCTGAGATCAGATTCTAAAAAATGTCTTCTACATCCTGACAGTTTTCTGAAAAAGCTATGTTTCTATGTCAGTCGTTCTTCGATAAAAAAAAAAAATAGCAGACCTACAAGCTCGTAGCGCGCCACGAGCTTGTAGGTCTGCTATTTTCCAATAGCTAAAGCATAGCATGATGCTAATGAATGCCATTGACAATGAATGGCCACGGCTTTGAGCGTTTGTGTGCAAACACTGAGGACGAAGGTGAGGACGCAAATTGTGATCGGACGGAATGAGACGATGTATGACGATAAGAGCGCATCCGGTAGTTATGCATCCGGCCCTGATTTGACATAACTTGGCTATCTCTGAGACCCTACACTGCAAAATCCTCAGTGTTGTTTCAATGAGTTACAGATTCATAAGGGTCCTGGTGGTGCCTGGATTATGATTAGTGTTAGTATAGTGGTGGTGATGGTGGTAGGACTAGTTGTGTTATCACTTATTGTTTCACTTTTACATTCCATTTCCCTCAGTATCCCTCGATCCATGTCATTCTCCTTCTTCATCACTTCTTTGCTCTCCATATCCTTAAACCATTCTGGGCGGGGGGACCCCTTTTGGTGTTTTAACTAAGCATTATTTAGCTATTGAAAAATAGCAGATCTGAAGCAGAGACTGAAGCAGGTTTATATAATGGAAGAAATGACCGCAAGGTTACAATTAAAAATGGAAAGTTTCATACTTAGATGGACTTCTGTGATATTGTATTTGGGTGTTTCAATATATATATGTGTAGACTGAGGTTGTTGGGTCTGTAAAAGTGTCATGTAGTGGTTGTTGTGTCTGAAAAAAAGTGCTTTTATATAACTGAAGTGTATTGTGAGTCATGCCTCTAGCTCTTCTACTGCCTAACTCAACTAGGAAAATGCTGTACTATAGTAGTTATGTCAAGCTGTTTTTCTGTTTTTTTTTTGTGTGTGTTATGTTTTTTGTTTCTTTCTTCTGTTTTTTGCTTTCTTTGATTCATAATGTTTTACTTGTGTTCGATTATTCATTATTATTTGGTGTAAAAAAAAGAAAACTTTTGAAGTAAAAAAATAAATAAAAAAAAGCAGATCTACAAGCTCACAGAGCTTGTAGGTCTACTATTTTCTTTAAATCGTGAAAATGTGGCACAAATCTTTGAAAATATATTCTTTCAGAAGACTTTTTATTTATTTTTCGAAGTCAGGCCTAAATGAGTTTTAAACCATATCCAAAATGGACATGGGTGGAAACGTGTCCTTGGCTTCTAACCCAGCAGAGTGTTGGGCTTTCTTTTTATGCGGGGGCCGATGATGTCATGCACTGCTGGCCACATGGTCTTTTAAGCCGATCTGTGCGTTTTTTGTATTGTCTTTATGGCTTTTAGAGATTGCTCAACGGCTGTTTTCCAAACATGCTTCATATATATAGTTTACATTTGGACTGAATGAACATTTGCACAATTTCAATAGTTCAATTATACCACTGAGGATTTGACTGATCTGACTGTAATGTTAACGCTCTCCTTCCCGCATCACCTCGTTCTGTGTCTTCTCATCTTTCCATTCCGCATCTTTGCTACACCTACCACTTCCTCCCTCCCCCTCCCCCCCCCTCTCTCTCTCAGCTCCATCGCTGCCTCCCTGTTTCTCTCCTTCTTCCTCTTGTTTCAATACACTCATTCCTCTCTCCCTCCCCTCCTCCAGCCCCCCATCTCTCCTTACTCTCCTTTTCTCATTCACTCTTCCTATAATGCCTCCACCTCCTCTCTCTCTCTCTCTCTCCATCCAGCTCCCCTATCTTTCCTCTCTATCTCTCACTTATCTACTCGCCATCCTTTCAGAGTGTATGTGCACTGTGTGTGTGTGTGTGTGTACTGTGTATCCTGCAGCTTGCGGCTGTGTCTGTGGCCTTGAGAGGTGAAAGACAATGCTGAGAGCCCCTCCCTGCCCCCCTGTGCACCCCCCCCACACACACACACACACACACACACACACACACACACACACACACACACACACACACAGAGAGAGAGAAGTGCAGAACACAAAGAGCCAGACTGTACAGCTCCTCTCCTCCTCGACCTCGAAAAGCACAACTCCCACACACATCACACAATACCACACACACACACACACACACACACACACACACACACACACACACACACACACACACACACACACACACACACACACACACACACACACACACACACACACACACACACACACACACAGCGAGACTTATAGACAGAAGAAAACTCTTTTTGTCCCTTTCATTCTCTGCAACACTTCTGCAACTCTCTCTCTCTCTCTCTCTCTCTCTCTCTCTCTCTCTCTCTCTCTCTCTCTCTCTCTATGCAGTATCCAGTCTGTAAAGCAGATGTGATTGTATGAGAGGTAAATCAATTTCCTTTCAGAAATACAACCTGATACATGTTTACTCACAGGTAAAGCACACAGCAACAATAGTTCTTTTTTCATAAATTCACGCTCTACTTTGTCGCACAAAGAAAGCACAAATTCTGCTTTTTCTTAAGTGAAAAGTGTTACACGCATACAGTATGTGGTATTTGTGGTATTTAACCCATTTTGGACTGAGGTCGATTATATGGAAATGAGAGCAAGGTAAGCAAGCAAAAAAAGGGGGGGGGGGGGAGGGGGGGGTTTACAGAGTAAAAGTGGCCATGTCTTCCCGGCCCCCCCGAGCTTCTATTTTGAAGGAATCCCGGCGCTGGCTGAATCCCAGCGACGATGTTTATCTTTTGCCAGAAACGGAAATCTGTTGATCGCCAGTGGGTGAAAAATCACAAATTACATCCGAATATCCCAATACCCATATTGAGTGGGTCTCTATAGGGCCATGTAACAAAATCCCATTGCTGGGAGCGACATAGGCGTTGCATAGCAACTGGGGCATGACTACAGGTTGGTTTGCATTGAAGCCTCTTCATAGTGATACAAAGTGGTCATTCACCACTTTTCTCGTGTTCGGCAGACGACGGTTCTGGATTGATTGACGCCAAATCGCTCGTTCGCCAGTCAAAGAGTTTTAAAGACCTGTAAGCCTCAGACAAAGCCAGCTGGGATGGTGACTCATGACAATAAACAAAACCATTTGGGCCGAACAAATAATTAGAAAGAAGAAGAAAAAGGGCAGGGTACAACACTTTTTTTGTTGATTTTCTTTTCATTTTTTTGGGTTTATTGTCATGATTTGTCACCATCCGAGTTGCCTTTGTCCGAGACTTACAGGTCTTTAAATAAATACTTTCTGAAAGTATGATGTAGGGTGTTCGCTTAATAAAACAACGGAAAGATACAAGGTTTCTGTCCGACAGAAATTATATACTGTAGGGTCTGTTCTAGTGTACTCTACGGACCTCATGCTGCTTGTTGGAGGAATTCATATGGTTGACGTTGACAGTACATCACCAGTGGCTGATCATATCATAAATATGACTATAAAATGAGATAACACATTGGGCTATTGGGGGACATTTTATTTCTTAAAATAAAAAATAACACTGAAACTGGAGGGATGTGGTCATCACATGATTGTGTGTGTCACTGAGTGTGTTGACCAGAGGCACACACACACATACAGTATAGACATGGGGGAAGCGTGTGTGTGTGTGTGTGTGTGTGTGTGTGTGTGTGTGTGTGTGTGTGTGTGTGTGTGTGTGCGCGCTCGCGCGTGCCCGGCTGCATGCACTTATGAAGTTCGTCCTTGGCCTTGTCTGATGAAAAAGCAGACGGGACAGAAGGCACCAACCCCCTGCAACCTTGGCCATGTGTGTGTGTGTGTGTGTGTGTGTGTGTGTGTGTGTGTGTGTCAGAGAGTAGATACAGGGTGAGGGGGGGGAGAGTCTTCAGTGGCTGGTACAGTACTACTGCCTCTTGTAGCAACAATGAGAACAAAGGTCACATACAGCACGCACGCACGCACGCATGCACGCACAGACACACACAAACACACACAGTTGTGTGATACCAGGAAATCACTATCCCATGGGCCCCATTTTCCTCGACCGCGAGAACTTATTTTAGCGTCGGTGCTGGTGTTGTACCTTCATACCGGTGTAATGTTCTTAAAATGAGGCGTTGTGTTCTTCTGGCCGCAAAGTTATCTTCCCCACAGAATGTGAGCTCCAAATGAGGACCAGCTTGGAGCTCGTTATTCAGAACAAAATGACTAAGCCGACTAAGAGAGAGAAAGAAAGAGGAACGCACCAAAACACCACTCCAATGCTACTCCAATCAAAGTGTGAGTCAAGCAACACCACATTACACTGTGTTATTTATTGTCAGAATCTCGTAGCAGGGCTGTTCTGCAGTTGTAGTGCACAGCTCACTCACTCACACACACGCACGGACGCACGCACAGACGGACGGACGCACGCACGCACACTCTACCCAAGGCTAACTGTGACATAAAGTGTGCTTTGAGATTTTACAGAGGGAGAAAATGGACTTGACCTATAGATGGACACACACAGACACATGTGCCCCTGCGTGTGTGCGTGCCCCACACGTGCACACACACACGTGCACACACACACACACAGCAAATAACCAACTGTCAAATAAAAATAAGAGATAAAGAGATAGGGAGACAGTCCAGGAGACTCACAGGTCTCAGACAGAGGGACACAGAGGACAGACCAGGAGACACACAGGTCTCAGACAGAGGGACACAAAGAGGACAGAACAGGAGACTCACAGGTCTCAGACAGAGGGACACAGAGAGGACAGACCAGGAGACTCAAAGGTCTCAGACAGAGGGACACAGAGAGGACAGACCAGGAGACTCAAAGGTCTCAGACAGAGGGACACAAAGAGGACAGACCAGGAGACTCACAGGTCTCAGACAGAGGGACACAGAGGACAGACCAGGAGACTCACAGGTCTCAGACAGAGGGACACAGAGAGGACAGACCAGGAGACTCACAGGTCTCAGACAGAGGGACACAGAGGACAGACCAGGAGACTCACAGGTCTCAGACAGAGGGACACAGAGAGGACAGACAGAGGGACACAGAGGACAGACCAGGAGACTCACAGGTCTCAGACAGAGGGACACAGAGAGGACAGACAGAGGGACACAGAGAGGACAGACAGAGGGACACAGAGAGGACAGACAGAGGGACACAGAGGACAGACCAGGAGACTCACAGGACTCAGACAGAGGGACACAGAGGACAGACCAGGAGACTCACAGGTCTCAGACAGAGGGACACAGAGAGGACAGACAGAGGGACACAGAGAGGACAGACAGAGGGACACAGAGAGGACAGACAGAGGGACACAGAGAGGACAGACAGAGCTTAGGGAGGACAGGATCAAAGAGGAAAAGGAGCCCAGAGCAGAGAGGAGCTAGAGGGAGCTTTATCTGATCTCATTTCCCTCCAGCACTACCCCCCCCCCCCAAATCCCCACAGTGTGTGTGTGTGTGTGTGTGTGTGTGTGTGTGTGTGTGTGTGTGTGTGTGTGTGTGTGTGTGTGTGTGTGTGTGTGTGCGTGTGCGTGTGCGTGTGCGTGTGTGTGTGTGTGTGTGTTTTAGTGGTAGCGGATCAGGCTGCTGGCAGGGGGAAGAGATCGGCAGAGGGAACAGAAAGAGAGAGAGAGAGAGAGAGAGAGAGAGAGAGAGAGAGAGAGAGAGAGAGAGAGAGAGAGAGAGAGAGAGAGAGAGAGAGAGGATCAAGCTGAGGGATGGAGATGCAGAAAGAAAGAGAGAAGAGGAGGAAAGGTACATATCCTTGGGGGGATTTGGAGACAGACCTCTTTAAGAAACAAGGCAGGAAACACTGCCAGTAAGGAAGGAAGAGAGAGAGAGAGAGAGAGAGAGAGAGAGAGAGGGAAGAATAAAGGTTGGAAAACAAGGAAAAAGTCGCCCCATAGAGAGACAGTGAGAGGAGAGCGTTGTGTTTGCCGTGGATCTTCATGTATAAAATATGAGGCACAACTATCTCTCCTCATAACACCAAAACACTACTGTACCTCTCACCAACGCAAACACTACTGTACCTCTCACCAACGCAAACACTACTGTACCTCTCACCGACGCAAACACTACTGTACCTCTCACCAACGCAAACACTACTGTACCTCTCACCAACGCAAACAGCAACAGAACGTCTCCTCCCGGAAAATGGGAGAACTGCCACGTCTCTCAGCATGCGTCATTCTTCCCACAAACTAGCGAATAGCCAAATACATATATACGTAAGTCTCATCTTTTTTTCAAAGACAGCAGACAATGCGGTATAGTCCAAATGGACCCAGATCTGCAACTCTGATGGAACCAAATAGACCTGGTTGAATCTGTACACTCTCAGAGTTGTGAGGGGTCCTTGAAAGTTTGAAAACCAATGAGGTAGACAGTGCTTCCAGAGCTAAAGCACAGAATGCGTTCATTGTAGAATGTCTTAAATGCGCGGGAGCCATGCAAGGTGATACATTCCTCCACATCCAGACCAGACCCTCATCTGGTCTGGCAACACTACAGGGTCTTCTCTCTGTACCTCCTCTTATGTCATCTCCATCTCAGCTGGATGTCTATTTTCTTCTATTTTTTTTTCTTTTTTTGGTTTTTGTATCGTTGTATTTCTTTTGTTGTTCATCCATTGTTGTTTATATTGTCCATTATTGGACAATTATAAAGATCTATTATTGTTTTTGTAGTCGTTCTTATTGTCATCGTGTGTGATGTATTATTTCAATCATTATCATGTCCTGCGTACAAAAGTAACATTTTCAATTAAATATAAATCATTAAAGGACCTATAACATAAAATTCAACTTTTTCAATTTCTTTTGTGTTTTTGGGGCTCCCATGTGTGTTTTTTATCCCCACAAATAACCAATTTTGAACAATCAGGCCTTCATGTCATATGGGTGTTTTAATGGAAATTGCTCTCAGAAACAGCTCGACTGATTTTGGCCTCATCGTGATGTCATCAATGTCACCCTACTTTGTACAATTCCTCCTTTTCTTCAGTCTTCAGTTGCAAATTTGCATTTCCACTTTGTTTACAATGTCCATCATTGTTGATTTTCCAAGCTGGCATGGAATGGAAACAAGCCTGGTTTTATCTAGCATGAGTATTATAATGACTCAAATATTAAATAATCTGCATATCAGCACCCTCTCCACCTCAGGACATTGTGGTACTGCAGCTAAAACTGCTTTCAAAGTCCAGAAAGAATTGACAAGGCCTGGTTATATCAGAGTGGCGATTGAGGCTCAAACCATTAGAAATAACTTTGAGGGACATATCACAATATGATTATTAAATATTAAAAGCAGTTTTAAAATGCATGTTATTTGCACGAGGTTTAACGACGGCATGGCTTCTCTGGAGGGTGGATCTCTGTCTGACGTCATACGCATGATGATGTCATATATTGGTCAGGTCAGTCTTGCCCAAATATGGAGTGAAGGCGGGACAGTAGATCTTACATTATGAATTCCGACAATGTGACACACACACAAATATGAGATACGAAAAATATTCAGTAAAGTGGTTCGCAAGATTAGCTGGACAGAGACAGACACACCCTCTTCTAGATCAACGGTCCGTACGGCTCTGTAACTCTGAGTGTGTTCCACGAACCATTAACCATGAGGACTTTACATTGTAGATTGGGGATCGAATGGATGTCCGTGGCCCAATGCATATCAAAGTGGCGGTCTTTGAAAAAGTAAAAAGAAAAAAAATGTTGAGATTCACTGTTCTATTTGGGCCCGCTTCCTCGGAGCAATGGCGTTAAAAAAAACACCAAAAAGCAGCCGACACCAATCAAGCTAGCGCGGACGTTCCATCTGCGGTGCGGCGATCATAACGGGTCAAAACATTTCAGAACGGCTTCCCAGTCGAACTTGAAGTTGAGGAACGATCGGGACGAGAACAGCTGCCCGTAGTCTCTGTTGTTGTCGTACAGTGCCAGGTGGCCGTCGGTGGGACTGCAGAAAACCGCCTCTTTGTCAAAGTTGTCCTGTAGTCTTCTGGGTTGAAATTTGCGCTCTTCTTTCCCGTTGCCATTGGCTCCTTTCTTCAGGCTCAGAGAATCTTGGGACTTGCGACTGCCTTTCATGTTTGGAGTCTTGGCTTTCATGCACTCGTTCAGCTCGTACTGGCTGAGCGGTCCCAGCAGGGTCTTCTGCGGCCTGGCTTTTCCCCACATGTCTCCCAGCAGGGTCTTCTGCGGCCTGGCTTTGCCCCACACGTCTCCCAGCAGGGTCTTCTGCGGCCTGGCTTTGCCCCACACGTCTCCCAGCAGCGCGTCCGGAAGCTGTGGCCGTCTGTGTTTGGACCGGGCTTTCTCCGAAGGTTTGCAGGTCGCTCCGGCGCTGCCGGGGAAGTCGTCGCCGCTGTCGGTAGCCTCGCCCTTCAGCCTGGCGATCCACTCCCTCAGCGGCCGTATGAAGGGAATGGCCATGAAGAACTTGTTAGGGGGCAAGCCCAGCTTGGATTTGGGCGTCATGTCGTACCGGTGACAAGGCAGCTGCTCAATGGGGAACCACTCGATGTTCCTGATCTCCTTGCGGGTTTTGGGGTTGAACTTGGTGTCCCTGGACACTCCGGGTATAATGTAGAGGCGGGCCAGTTGGCCGGCGATTGTATGCTCGATGAACACGTCCTTAGAGATACGATCTTTGATGTCGAAGCTCGTCTCCTCCAGAACTTCTCGCACGGCACAGTCGTGCGGCGCCTCATCCTCGTTGACTTTCCCCTTGGGGAATCCCCACGACTTTGCAGAGTATCCCTGAACCAGCAAAACGTGTTCTAGAGTTTCGTCTAAAATGATGGCGCCGTAGGTGGGGACACCCATCTTATATTCCTTCCACTGTTCGATGACTTTCTGGACATCTTGCCCATGAGGCAACAGGAACGGACAGTGTTGGAAAACGGCCTTGGCGAAGTCCCGGATGCCACACCGAGGCAGGCCTGGCGTGTTCGTCATGCAGAAGTCCAGGTAGAACCAGTGGGCCAGCTCGATCTGGAAGCACACCCGGATGGCGTTGTCCCTCTCCTCACTGGGGACGTGCAGGATGAACCGACTGCAGAGGTCGTCCAGAACCCCAGAAGGAATCTGGACCCGTTTGGATTCCATGGAGTCAGTCAGTCAGTGCATTTATATTAAAAATATCAGCGGCAGAACCATGCACGAAGGATGATCGATAACCTCCCCCAGACCAGAACCCGGGGGAGGGGTGGTAATCACAAAGTTATTGATCAAAGATGATCGGCCGTAGATGGAAAACAACCGCCATCATCACATCAAAGCAGCAGCGTATAGCGACCCTGGTTGTCTATTTCAATACGTCAAAATGGTTGCCACTCTCCTTTAAAAACAGAGCTGAATCAATGTAATATCAAGTCAACCAATATTCACTGATTGTTCACAGTTAGGAACAAGGTTTCTAGATCAGAGAAAAATATTATATAATCTACTCTGTGAGTTTGTCTGGACAAATTTGCCCTTATATGGACATGCCTGCTGCAAAGCCCATATTTGGTCAATATAGAGATCCCTGATGTGGGAGGGATGATAAAGGGGTGTATAGATGGAGGGATGATAGAAGGTATATAGAGCGTCCATAGGCTGTGATAGGGTGTAGATATGGATGTATGATAGACAGATGATAGGATGTGTAGATAGAGATGATAGGGTGTAGATATGGATGTATGATAGACAGATGATAGGATGTGTAGATAGAGAGATGATAGGGTGTAGATATGGATGATAGACAGATGATAGGCTGTGTAGATAGAGATGATGATAGGGTGTAGATATGGATGTATGATAGACAGATGATAGGATGTGTAGATAGAGATGATAGGGTGTAGATATGGATGATAGACAGATGATAGGATGTGTAGATAGAGATGATAGGGTGTAGATATGGATGTATGATAGACAGATGATAGGTTGTGTAGATAGAGATGATAGGGTGTAGATATGTATGTATGATAGACAGATGATAGGATGTGTAGATAGAGATGATAGGGTGTAGATATGGATGATAGACAGATGATAGGATGTGTAGATAGAGATGATAGGGTGTAGATATGGATGTATGATAGACAGATGATAGGATGTGTAGATAGAGATGATAGGGTGTAGATATGGATGATAGACAGATGATAGGATGTGTAGATAGAGATGATAGGGTGTAGATATGGATGATAGACAGATGATAGGATGTGTAGATAGAGATGATAGGGTGTAGATATGGATGTATGATAGACAGATGATAGGATGTGTAGATAGAGATGATAGGGTGTAGATATGGATGTATGATAGACAGATGATAGGATGTGTAGATAGAGATGATAGGGTGTAGATATGTATGATAGACAGATGATAGGCTGTGTAGATAGAGATGATAGGGTGTAGATATGGATGATAGACAGATGATAGGCTGTGTAGATAGAGATGATAGGGTGTAGATATGGATGTATGATAGACAGATGATAGGATGTGTAGATAGAGATGATAGGGTGTAGATATGGATGATAGACAGATGATAGGATGTGTAGATAGAGATGATAGGGTGTAGATATGGATGATAGACAGATGATAGGATGTGTAGATAGAGATGATAGGGTGTAGATATGGATGTATGATAGACAGATGATAGGTTGTGTAGATAGAGATGATAGGGTGTAGATATGGATGATAGACAGATGATAGGATGTGTAGATAGAGATGATAGGGTGTAGATATGTATGATAGACAGATGATAGGATGTGTAGATAGAGATGATAGGGTGTAGATATGGATGTATGATAGACAGATGATAGGTTGTGTAGATAGAGATGATGATAGGGTGTAGATATGGATGATAGACAGATGATAGGATGTGTAGATAGAGATGATGATAGGGTGTAGATATGGATGTATGATAGACAGATGATAGGATGTGTAGATAGAGATGATGATAGGGTGTAGATATGGATGATAGACAGATGATAGGATGTGTAGATAGAGAGATGATAGGGTGTAGATATGTATGATAGACAGATGATAGGTTGTGTAGATAGAGAGATGATGAGGTTAATTAACGGTTGTTGTTTTTGTTTTGTTTTTTAATAGGCTACCCCAAATGTAATATGCATGTATAGGCTACATAATTAAAGTTGGTAGACGAATGTTATACATTTATTTATGCTCCTTTTTAAAAGACAAACAAAAAAGCAACATTTAACAATATAAATAAATTGTTGTATGCTTAATCATCAATAAACAACGCATCGCATCTGCATGCATGCATCTGCACGTCTACAGTGCAGAGGTCCGCCGGTTCTAGTCCAAAAGCAAAACATAAATAAGTCCAGTCCAGATCTGAGCAGCCTATGGCTATAAAGCCACTGGACGCATGGGCTAAGTCTTTTTTTATTATTAAGGAAGATCAGCATGCATGTCACCGTGTTCCGTTTGTTGACTGATGAGAAAACCCTCAAACATCGATAGCACATGGCTAACTTGATAGCCGTAAGCCGTGCCAGTGTGGGGAGACGGATTGGAGGAGGAGGAGGACTGGAGGAGGAAGCGGCGGCGACTGTAAACGTTCTCCCTCCAGGCCAGGATTTAATAATGCCAAGTAGGTCTCTGCATTGATACGGTCGACATGTTGTGTTAATCTCGTCTCACTGTCACTCGCTTAAGTTTTGACTACCGCAAAGCTTGTTGTAGCCAACTAGCCATTGAAGTACAACAGAGAACTTTGGGACATTGAGGGGGCAGAAAACAGCGCCCGAGCGCTGTTCATGCAGCCTGGAGTGTGACAAGATTGGCGGTGCAAATAACAGCAATTTTAGGCATGTGTGCAACATGACAACCGTTATTATTAGTATTGTACAGTGACAACTACAGTCTCTGTAATGTTTATGTTGTACTTATGTTGTGCAACTTAACCGTAAAGCTGATAAGCATACTCGGATATTTCTTAACGGTCGGCTAACCGGCTAGCCGGTTGACCCCTGACATCCCTATAGGCTCGGTAGATAGAGAGATGATAGGGTGAGTGGATGGAGGATGGAGGGATGAGGAGGGAGGATAGGGTGAATGGATGGAGGGATGAGGATGACAGAGGGAGGATAGGGTGAATGGATGGAGGGATGACAGAGGGAGGTGTATATACTGTAGATAGAGGGATGATAGATGGAGGGCAGAGTTCCACTCTGTGCTGCTGAGGCTTAAACATCTGTGTGTGTGATGTGGATTCCAGACCTCATATTATCCTTCACTCTCTACACGACATCTGTCTCATCTATAGTTCACCTCCACGCACGCACGCACGCACGCACGCACGCACGCACGCACGCACGCACGCACGCACACGTTTATCTATCATTTCTACTCTACAACTCCCTCCTCTCTGGTTATCTGTCTGTCTATGCCTTCTCTCCTCTCCTCTCTCTCCCTCATTAATCTCTCTCTCTCTCTCTCTCCATTCTATCGGTGCTGCAGTGAACATGCAGACAGAGCAGTGTGTGTAATGGAATGCTGTCATAAACCCAGGAGACAGCGATAATCACAGACTTAATGGAAACAACACACTGGGAGCTGGGAAGTGTCATCCTGGGGTTTCTCTGTCTTTCAGAGATATTTATTACGGCGCTGTTATCTCGCCGTGGCTATATCTGTTTATATCTCAATATTCTCATTTCAATTCTCGACGACAAAAGAACGAAAGGATGGGTGATAGAATGGAACTAAGCACATGCACCCTATAGCACCTTTGGAGAAAATAACAGCTAAGGAAATACTAGAGGACCTATAGAGCCCTGGGTAAACCCCGGTCAACTATACGGAAGGGGTTACCAACCACCGGAGCGCGAGAAGGTGGCCGGGAGCTCCACGGTTATGGATATATTATGTGAAAATAGAAGACATACATGCAGGCTAACAGAGCTTGCAGATCGGTTCAGAGCTGATATTGTGGAAGGATAAAAGGGGGGACTCAGCTATTCTATACGGGAACCCATTTTGGTGTTGGCATCATGTTGTGCTTTAGCTATTGAAAAATAGCAGATCTACAAGCTCATATCGCGCCACCGAGTGGCGCGATACGAGCTTGTAGGTCTGCTATTTTTTAAAAGTCTAAGACACTTTTAGAATCTGATCTCAGGTCAGAATGGGTTAATAATGAAACTGTCAGGATGTAATAGACATTTTTTTAATCTGATCTCAGGTCAGAATGGGTTAATCAGACCAGTGTGTGTCCAGTGGAAAACCTCGTATGAATCTGATCTCAGGTCAGAATGGGTTAAACACCTAACCCTAACTCTATATTTAGTTGAGCCACCGGACTGACTGGAAACCAACACCCCACCCTGACTTTCTGGCTGTCTCTCATTCCTTTCCCTCATCCCTCCTCCCTCTGTAAACATCCTGAACCCATCTGTACACCTGCACACAACATCGTGAGGGTGGGATGACTTTCCTCATTTTGTCACGGTGAAGTTTTTTTTTTAAAACAAGAACTCCATTGTGTATATAATGTCTGTGCTACTGTACTTCCGTCGGTGTGTCCTTCAGTCTATCCGTCCAGTATGTTCCAGTGTCGGTCTCTCTGGCCCCTTTTCACCACCAAAACAACTTTGGTTCTGCCCTGGAGCGGTCCAGGCACCTATAGGCCATTTGGACCTGAGATCAGATTAAAAAAAATGTCTGTTTGAAAATGACAGTTTTCTGAAAAAGCTACGTTTCTATGTCAGTCGTTCTGTCAGTCGATTTTTCAAAAATAGCAGACCTACAAGCTCGTAGCGCGCCACTCGGTGGCGCTCTACGAGCTTGTAGATCTGCTATTTTTCATGGCATAATGCTAAGACCAGTTTTAGGCGCCCGCCTTGCCGGCAATGTGTTGAAAATGATCGGTTGAATGTGTGACTTTTGTCAGGTTCAAGTGAGGATCGGCAACTTCTTACAGGAAACGTACTGTATTTGCCAACCGACAAAGACCATCACTGCTCCTTATCTTAATAGGAGTACCTCTCCCCAGTGTATGTGCGTGTGGGTTCCGGTATTGTTTTAGGTGTGTAGGCATCTATCTTCACTTCCAGTTCAAGGTTCTGTGTGTGTGTGTGTGTGTGTGTGTGTGTGTGTGTGTGTGTGTGTGTGTGTGTGTGTGTGTGTGTGTGTGTGTGTGTGTGTGTGTGTGTGTGTGCGTAGCTTTGTGTTCCCAGGGAGGGTGCCTCTTGATAACCATGGGTACAAATTTCAGTTTAGGACAGCTTTTATTATGGGGCCGACCTTTACACACCCTCCCCCCTCAATCATAAAACAATAAGAGAGACTCTCCCAAGGTCTTAAACACACACACACACACACACACACACACACACACACACACACACACACACACACACACACACACACACACACAGTTGAAACATACAGTTACCAAGGGCACACACAAAAACATGTAGTAAAACACCTTCAACTGTGGTGCAGCTTTGATATGGTTCTAAGAATTAGGATGGGGTTACTCTTTGTCGTCTTTGACCCGCCTTTTACTCGTTTGTCCACTTCCTAGCATTCAGTTCACAATGGATTTCTGCAAGTCACTGAGTGCGTTATGCTATTATTCGCCAAGGCACTGTATAAGGCAAGCCAGAGCACACACAGTCGATATTTAGATATTAAATGAAATAGCAAGCTGTGCAGTATAGGTGAATAAAGCTTCAAAGATCACTACTTTGTGTTCAGTGGAAAAGCTCCTCTGTATGGGGCAAGCATGGATGGTATGATGTCTGCAAACTGGTCGTGGTCATCTCGACTAGCGACTGGCGATCATCTTGGGGTTGACACTATGGCAGGTAAATCAAATGTTGGGGCATGTGGAGTTTGCTTTCCAGTTGCCCAAATTGCAAGTGCACATTTGAGTGAGGAGTCTGCTATAAACACAACACGATATATATAGCTAGATATAAACACAACATGAGATCACGACACTGGTATCGGTATTTGGTATCGTTATCGGCTAACACAGAAATTGAGCTATCGAGATATGATACTATCGTACATACCTGTCGTACATACCTGTGGCATTTCTGTTTGTGATTTGAGTACTGTACATGCACCGAGAGAGATTATAACGAGGCCATGAAGCAACGTAATTAGTTTTCAAAACAAGGTTGATTTTTCAGAGCTAATGAAATCATCAACCTGCACAAAAGGACCAATATGGAAACAAGCCAATTGGCAGCTTTCTTGCATTCATACTTTTAGCAGTATTGTACTCCTTCCCTGTGCCTGTGTCCAAGCAAACTGTTAATAAAGTATTCAATCAATCAATCAAATGTGCGTCGTTCCTAGTGTATAATGACCTTTACACTGCAAAATCCTGCGTCTCAATTTAACGTTTAAAGTAAAATATACACTGAGGACGTTGCAGCGAGTTGTATGTAATAAATCAAATAATAATAAAACTTAATTTGTATAGCACCTTTCATGACATGAAATGCAGCTCAAGGTGCTTTACAGGGCAACGGAGAAAAAAAGAAAAGAAAAGCAAGGCAATAAAACATTAAAATAATAGCAGTAATGCAATACAGTGAGGACATGAATAACCAAGACTTTAAAAGTAATTAATTAAAAGCAAGAGTGTACAGCTGTGCAAGGGGTTGTGTGTTGTGCAAGGGGTTAAACGTGTAGTGTTGTAGTGAGAGGTAGGGCTGCTGGGTTGCATGTGAGGGCCAGTCAGTTACAGCTTCCTCATTATAGTCTGTCAAGAGCTCTGCACTCTGCTAAAAGTCAACTGGCTAATTGCACTTTGCCACACACAAACACACACACACACACACACACACAAGCGCACACACACACACACACACACACACACACACACACACACACACGCACGCACGCACAAGGAAATGCACAAGGACTGACCCTGTTTGACGGACTGTCAGAAGGTCAACAATGGGCTGGTACTGTAGATGGATGCCGCAGTAGACTGTGGTTCTGACACCTAACGAATGCTTCTAAATACATGGACATTAAAGAGGTCGTTTGATTCATTTATTATTTTACTTTTAAAGCAATACGATGCAATATATTCCCCCATTTGGCTTTTCATCCAGGGGTTGACATTCCTACTAGGCATTTACACAATGTACAAAAAAGGTGTATCATGTGCAGTGTACAATGTACCAACGATAATTGATGTTAATTAAGCACTCAGAGAATATGCTTGCTATATATATAATGCTTTTCCATGGGTCAACACAAAGGCCAATAGACAGGGATGGGGACAGTGTAAAGTGCGTTGCCAGATGATCAGCCTACGATAGTGTACGTCTGGGGAAATCTACATTCTAGGTAATCTGCTAGAACCGCGTCGAACACGACCACCAACAACACCTACGGCCACAGTTTTGTCATATCATTCCCCCAATATGAACATGTTGGACTGGTTAAAACCAGTCATATCATTCCCCCAATATGAACATGTTGGACTGGTTAAAACCAGTCATATCATTCCCCCAATATGAACATGTTGGACTGGTTCTGCAATGCAGTTTTGTCAACCCATTTAGGCCTGACGTCAAAATAAAAAACAAGTCTTCTGAAAGAATATATATTCAAAGATGTGTGCCGCATTTTCACGATTTTTCAAAAATAGCAGACCTACAAGCTCGTAGCGCGCCACTCGGTGCTCGGCGCGCTATGAGCTTGTAGATCTGCTATTTTTCAATAGCTAAAGCATAACATAATGCTTAGTTAAAACACCAAAAGGGGTTCCCGTCTAGAATGGTTTAAAATCTCTAATGGCTTCTGCTCAGTTTCAGATTGTCTTCAGTCTGTAGTTTTGAAACAAAATGCCTGTGGTCTCTGAGGCTATGCTAGTTGAGAAAAGTGTTCATAGACTGACTTGTGAGTGTCAGTGCTACCAAAACAAAATAACTACGGTCCGTACTAGAGATGTCCCGATACTGTATCGGTATCGGGAAAAGTATCGGATCGGCCCTTATTTGTCATATCGGGTCATATCGGTATCGGTGAATATGCCAGTCTAACCACAGATCCGACACAGAGGTAAGGGGTTGACACTATGGCAGGTAAATCAAATGTTGGGGCATGTGGAGTTTGCTTTCCAGTTGCCCAAATTGCAAGTGCACATTTGAGTGAGGAGTCTGCTATAAACACAACACGATATATATAGCTAGATATAAACACAACATGAGATCACGACACTGGTATCGGTATTTGGTATCGTTATCGGCTAACACAGAAATTGAGCTATCGAGATATGATACTATCGTACATACCTGTCGTACATACCTGTGGCATTTCTGTTTGTGATTTGAGTACTGTACATGCACCGAGAGAGATTATAACGAGGCCATGAAGCAACGTAATTAGTTTTCGAAACAAGGTTGATTTTTCAGAGCTAATAAAATCATCAACCTGCACAAAAGGACCAATATGGAAACAAGCCAATTGGCAGCTTTCTTGCATTCATACTTTTAGCAGTATTGTACTCCTTCCCTGTGCCTGTGTCCAAGCAAACTGTTAATAAAGTATTCAATCAATCAATCAAATGTGCGTCGTTCCTAGTGTATAATGACCTTTACACTGCAAAATCCTGCGTCTCAATTTAACGTTTAAAGTAAAATATACACTGAGGACGTTGCAGCGAGTTGTATGTAATAAATCAAATAATAATAAAACTTAATTTGTATAGCACCTTTCATGACATGAAATGCAGCTCAAGGTGCTTTACAGGGCAACGGAGAAAAAAAGAAAAGAAAAGCAAGGCAATAAAACATTAAAATAATAGCAGTAATGCAATACAGTGAGGACATGAATAACCAAGACTTTAAAAGTAATTAATTAAAAGCAAGAGTGTACAGCTGTGCAAGGGGTTGTGTGTTGTGCAAGGGGTTAAACGTGTAGTGTTGTAGTGAGAGGTAGGGCTGCTGGGTTGCATGTGAGGGCCAGTCAGTTACAGCTTCCTCATTATAGTCTGTCAAGAGCTCTGCACTCTGCTAAAAGTCAACTGGCTAATTGCACTTTGCCACACACAAACACACACACACACACACAAGCGCACACACACACACACACACACACACACACACACACACGCACGCACGCACGCACGCAAACACACACACAGACACACACACACACACACACACGCTCGCGCGCGCTAATGTGAAGACATGCTGGCGCACACACAAACATGGGTAGACAAGCAGCTAACACACATACTGTACGTACATAAGCTAAGTAGTAGTAGGGCACAGACAGGCACGCCGCACACATGCATATCAGCACCACCAGAGGAGCGGATACGTGCCCGCGCACACACACACACACACACACACACACACACACACACACACACACACACACACACACACACACACACACACACACACACACACACACACACACACACACACACAGAACGATTATTATATAAATATGCCAACAGGCTGTGTTCAATCACAGCTGGTGCCCATTCCAGTAAACAAAACAAATTGTTAGGACAGCTCCCTCCCTCTCTCTCTGTGTGTGTGTGTGTGTGTGTGTGTGTGTGTGTGTGTGTGTGTGTGTGTGTGTGTGTGTGTGTGTGTGTGTGTGTGTGTGTGTGCGTGCGTGCACGTGGCGTGTGCTTGCGTGCGTGCGTGCGTGTGCGCATGCAACTGTGCGTGCATAGCAGGGTTTGTAATATTAATTGAGCAGCTTATTATTTGAGTTTGAGTCTTGCAGGGGGCTCCTGTTAATAATTAAGCAGCAACTGGCCCCCACTCAGTGGAGTGCATCCACGTGCACGCACACAGCATACTGAGCAAGATACTGTAACACATACATGATACATCTATGTATGTATGTATGTATGTATAATCTATACATTTTCACAAAACAGAAAGTTGTACATGCATATATGTTAGATGTTATATTACACATTCTTGCAGTATGTATGCATAAGCAGCCTTATAAATAAACATTAGTTTACAGTAAGTGTGAATATATCACGCCTATACAGACGCACACACACACACACACACACACACACACACACACACACACACACACACACACACACACGCATGCATCCCCTCCCCCCCCCCCCCCTCCTCTTCTGTGAATCAGAGTCTCAGACAGACACCCCTGTAATCAAACAGAAGCCACGCAGTGGAAATGTCATATGTTAATGTCCCCTTGCATTTTTAATGGTGTTTCCATTAACTTAGCCACATGGCTCTGTCGCTACAGGTCCTCCACAGGCACGGATGCTCTACTTTACAACTCACTAACTGACTGCATGCGCGTGTGTGTGTGTGTGTGTGTGTGTGTGTGTGTGTGTGTGTGTGTGTGTGTGTGTGTGTGTGCTGAGCCCGCGTGTGTTTTGCCTCCAAGACTCTATGCGTGTATCAGAGTTGTGTCTGCTTGTGTGCAGCGTGCAGTGCATGTCTGTCTGCGTCACTTATGTGTGGATATTTGCTTGTGTGCTTCTGCCTCTATGCGTATGCGTTTGCTTCTGTCATCTGCATGTGAGGCTTTCTTTTGTGTGTGCATGTGTGTCTGTGTGTGTGTGTGTGTGTGTGTGTGTGTGTGTGTGTGTGTGTGTGTGTGTGTGTGTGTGTGTGTGTGTGTGTGTGGGCGTGCACGTGCCTGCCTGCCTGCCTGCCTGCCTGCCAGTCTGCACAAGAGTCAAGACTCTTTGCATTTGCATTAGAAATATTCATTAGACACAGTTTATAATTTACTGGCCACAGTAAATGGCCGTGCAGTGGGAGGCTTTTATCCACAGAGCTCTGATGTATAGCAGTGAGAGTGGCTCTATAGTACTTGTGGGCTGGACGCATCATCACAGCCCCGGCTAGCGGTGTGTATGATTAATGGTATATGGAGAAAGAATTTAAACTAAATCAAATTGTATACATGTTCGTACAGGCAAAATGGTGGGTTTGTTGAGTGGGGTTGGGATCCGGTTCTTGTTCCTTAACCCTTTTTGGGCGGGAACCCCTTTTGGTGTTAGCATTATGTTATGCTTTATAGCTATTGAAAAATAGCAGTTCTGCTATTTTTGAAAAATCGAAGGACGACTGACATAGAAACATAGCTTTTTCAGAAAACTGTCAGGATGTAGAAGACATTTTTAGAATCTGATCTCAGGTCAGAATGGGTTAATTGTAAAGCAGACGTGAAGTCCACATAGCAGGTCTGACAGTGTGGAATAAATGCTTCCCGGAAACGGTTCCCTAGATGTGATGGAAACGGTTCCCTAGATGTGATGGAAACGGTTCCCTAGATGTGATGGAAACGGTTCCCTAGATGTGATGGAAACGGTTCCCTAGATGTGATGGAAACGGTTCCCTATAGATGTGATGGAAACGGTTCCCTAGATGTGATGGAAACGGTTCCCTAGATGTGATGGAAACGGTTCCTCAATGTGGGATCCGGATCTCCCAACCATTTGTGACTCTCAGCTTAATTTCCTATTAAAGTTGCAACATTTTGAGCGGAAAGGAATTGGGTGAAATGCTACATGAAAACTATCCTGTCCAGCCCTGGATGGAAGGTATATAGCTACATCAACAAAGGTATAGCCACATCAACAAAGGAGGTCCTTGATAGAACACGAATTCAATAGCATATTGAGAAAGAATATATACGTATACTGTATATAATTTCTTCTTTTTTCTTTTTTATACTGAAAAGAAATATTGAGCTACATGATGTCCTCTCTGTATGAATAGAAGGGATTTTGTCAGGGAGGTAAGGGAGGATTTATGATAGCAAGGATAGCGTAGAGATGCTGTATTATAGTAATGTAGTCTAATGTATTCAGATATTCATAAAATGCCTCCCAGCAACAATGCCTCTCAAAGCCTTCTGGTTAGTCAGTCAGCCAGCCAGCCAGCCAGTCAGTCAGTCAATTGCTTGGCCAGTCAGCCAGCGAGTCAGCCAATTAATTAAGCTAATCAACAACTCAGCTAGTCTGCCAAGCAGCCAGTCAGTCAGTAAATAAGCAAACCAACCCAGTAAGACCACCGTTAGCACTGCCCTGGTGCTATGAATTGTACCGGTCAGCATTTAGTAACATCGGCCCTCATAAAACGCCGCATCCATTCACATCCACTGCCTTCTGTGCTTTCTGTATGTATCACATATACGGTACTGTGTATTCATATGTCGCGAGAAGGGGATTAAATGCAACTGGGGCGAGTAGATTTTTGAGGTAGATGTGCTATCAGGATTTAGAAACGTGAACCTACTGGTGCTCACTATAACCCCACCCTTCCTCTGTGCTCATGCAGGGAGCAGGGCATTAGATAAGCCAATGCCCCCTCCCCTCCCCTCCTCTCCTCTTCTTGTTATTTCACTGAACAGATGACCTCCATCCCTACTGTATATGCTGTACTGTTGTACATCCCTCTCTGTATACCTCCCCCACCCCCCCTCCGCCCCCCTCTATCCCTCCATCTCCTCCTCTCTGCGTCCCTGGCTCATATCTCTCCATCCTCCCCTTCTCTTCATTTTGCTGTTGGGGGTAGGGAGGGAGGGAGGGAGGGGACAGGAGGAGAGGAGGGGGGGAGGAGAGAGGGATCAAAGTCATGGTGGAGTGTGTTTTCCCTGCCCTACTTTCAACACATCACACACACACCATGTGGGCCACTGGCCTACAGCACCAACGGCCTATACTCTGACTCTATCTCTCTCTGTGTGTGTGTGTGTGTGTGTGTGTGTGTGTGTGTGAGGGTGTGTGTGTGTGTGTGTGTGTGTGTGTGTGTGTGTGTGTGTGTGTGTGTGTGTGTGTGTGTGTGTGTGTGTGTCTGTGTGTCTGTGTATGTGCGCTCTAAGACGCACAAACTCTGAGTGTGCGTTCATAACACATAATAAAGTGTGTATATTCTTTACTCTCTGTGTGTGTGTGTGTGTGTGTGTGTGTGTGTGTGTGTGTGTGTGTGTGTGTGTGTGTGTGTGTGTGTGTGTGTGTGTGATAACAGGAGTGTGTCCCTCAGGGTACAGAGAGGCACAGAGGTAAACAGAGTTCTTCTCTCCACTGTACTGTACTGCTACTGTATGGACAGGCTGTACTGTACTGTACTGTACTTTACTGTACTGTACTGTACTGTACTGTACTGTACTGTAGTGTACTGTACTGTACTGGAATGTACTGTACTACACTGCACTACCTGTATACTGTACTGTACTATTCTGTACTGACAATTTACTGTCTGTACTGTACTGTACTACACTGTACTGCAGTGTTGAATTCATCAACTACAACTATGATGAAAAATGCCTGTCGACTTCCTTTTTTTCTGGCGAAAACGAAATAAAAACTAAGCCATGATGACTAAAACTAACTATATATTGACATGACCATTTTGTCAGCAAATAAAAACTAGAATTTTAGGGAGGGACTAGTGGAGAAGAGATCCAGTAGAACTAAAAGACAAGTCATTGTATGCTTGCAGGTTGCATGCTGAAGATAGCAGATCTACAAGCTCACGATGCCATCAAGGCACTGCATTTTGTTGCCAAAATCAACTGTTGATTTATTTAGTCGAGTAAAATCTTGATATTTAGTTGACTAAAACTAAAGCAGAGGATTAAAATGTGACTAAAACTGAATTCAATGTTATTTAAAAGCTATGAGTAAAACTATTTTAACTTTTTTATATATATATATTTTTTTTTGTGGCTATCGCCTTTATTTTATATTTTTTTTATGGAGGGACAGACAGTAGACTGACAAGAAATGGGGAGAGAGATGGGGGGGGTGACATGCAGTAAAGGCCGTCGGGATCGGGAGTCGAACCCGCGGCACACTGCCAGACTGGATTACCAGCCAAGGTGCCTGGACCACTGAGCCACAGCCCAGGCCATCAACACTGATTTTGCTGTCAAAATCAACACTGTGTACTACACTGTACTGACACGCTGTACTGTGCTATACTGTACTCTATTGTACTACTGTATTGACATGCTTTGTGATACTGTAATGTGTGTAGCCTGCCTACATCTACTGCATGCCTGCCTGTACTTACAACCTGCTCGGCTGGCAGGCAGCCTGTCTGTTTACCACTGATGGTGTCACACCTGATGTATTCAAAGTCTACCTGTCTGTGACTGACTGTCGGGCTGCTTGAGAATGCTTGAAGAGCAGAAGCGTGCAAACCCTCCACATGCAGTCACCACCATGCTATTTTACAATCACTCTTTAAAAAATAAAAACTGCTTGAAATGTTTGTTTTGTTGTTGTTTTTCCCTACCCGTTTCTCGGGCCCACGCTTCTTCAAACGATTGTGAGTAACAAAACAAACTGCTGGCTGTCAGAGTGTCAGTGGCACTTTCTCCCTGCAGTGCGTTATTTACATCAACACTATATTGTGGATGATGTCCAGGTCTTACTCTGGATTAGCTGTGGGCATGCCTCAAATGTTCAGCATAATGTCACAATATATACCAGGTATTTTATGTGTTTTTCCTATTTCTTTTTATTTATAATGGGGATAATCCGGATTTGTGTAAATGGGATTAAAACATTTTTTTTTATCACCTGCCAACTCAAAACCTGAACGTTCCAGTATCCCAAAAGTATAATGGTATATGTGTGTGTGTGTGTGTGTGTGTGTGTGTGTGTGTGTGTGTGTGTGTGTGTGTGTGTGTGTGTGTGTGTGTGCGCGCGCGCGTGTGTGTATGTGTGTGTAAACACACATCAATCATTGTGTGTAGGATTTTACCAACCTGACAGTACAGTGCTTTAGCTTATTGCTGGGCACGCATAATGAAGAATGATTAATGATGAATTAAAAATAGATTCTTATGGCCTACGGCATTCAAATAGTCCTGTTGGCTGGCTCCGGGAGAACGATAATCATTAAGTTCAAGTTCATTCTGCGACACATTTAGGAGAGGATAACTCGTTCAGTGTGAAGGACGCATGATTGGACCCAGCAGAATAATATCGAGAGGTGGGATATTATAGTCCCATAATCTGTGATAGATCATATACAGGTAATTAATTAATTACAGGTAGGTAATACTAATGTCTGTACATACAGTAGTATACTGCTTTTTCATAGATTTATCCATGTCACTTTAGCCAAATGATTTATATAGCTGCTATTATGCTGGATATTGCAATTTTACAGCCGTGGTTCTCAAAGTGGGACACAGGGACCCCCAGGGGTGCTTGGGGGGGTTCCAGGGGGATGTGAGCAAGAGTTTAAACACCTCAAAAAATAGCAAATCTACAAGCTCACAACTCCTCGTCTCATGGTGAGTCAGCTATATAAAAAATAAATGTTCTCTTATGGAGGTTAGCAGTCTTCAAATGGGGGTTAGCAACCAGACACATACATTTAGGGGCCCTTGACATGTGAATATTTGAGAAACACTGAGATAATAGAATACTTACAATTGTCTAAACAAACAACCCTTAAACTCTTTTTTTGCTTCACTTAACAATCAATGAAATCACAGCAAAATCTCTCTCTTTAAATGTCAGCCATGGGTTTCTAGCAGATACTTCTACAAATCTATAAATGAAACATGGAGAATTTGACTCTCTTGGCAGCCATACAGTAACAGTTCTTCTACATAAGAGGCCAGATATGAGTCATATATGAGTCAACATGGCAACACGCTGCTCTTGGCTGACAGCAAGTCTGGTTTTT
The DNA here is from genome assembly GCF_964188405.1 of Protomyctophum parallelum. Classification (NCBI taxonomy): domain Eukaryota; kingdom Metazoa; phylum Chordata; class Actinopteri; order Myctophiformes; family Myctophidae; genus Protomyctophum; species Protomyctophum parallelum. The sequence goes on along the minus strand of NC_139705.1, from coordinate 19,183,350 downwards.
ATGTGCACAAGCGCATGTGCGATTCCTTTTTTTTTTCTTCCTTTTTTAAGTGTAGGTGTACATTTGAGTGTCTTTCTATCATCCAATCAACACATGCATGTATATTCATGTGTATTAGTAGCAGGTGTGTATGTGTGTGAGTTGTGTCATGCCTGAGCCTGTGTTGTACAACACATTTCCCTGTAGGACCGCATTACTGAAGTGAACACCGGTTCCTGGGAGAATATAGCGAGCTGACAGACAACATACTGTATATATGGGCTGAACAGTGGAAGAGAAATGGGAATAGAAGCGTTCACTCTCTCTCCACGTCTTCTCTACTCCATCCATATACCTTCTCTCACCTGCCACAGCAGGCTATGGCCCCTGTGGAGTGGCTCTAAGAGTGTCAGCTACATCTTTCTGTCATCCTCTCTGTCATTGCCCCGTGTCTCCTCTCCTGTGGGAGGAGAGCTGCAGTCGAGGCCCAGGCAGCCCTCGACTCTATACCTTACCCCAGAGAGGAGGCTATCAGGCGGGGGAGGTCAGAAGTACGGGGGGGGGGGTCTCTCTGGATCTGCAGGGGGAACTGAGAGGTCTGACAGACACCGGAGGGGACGTTTCTACAGGACCTGGGCAGTAAGAGTCAGAGTGCTGTGGAGACATAAGAGCACTATTCACACACACACGCACGCGCACACACACCATGAACACCATAAGGCACAAAAAAGACACATTGTACGTGTGTAGATCGCCTACACACGTACATTCACAAGCGAATGCCCGTACACACGCTTTGTGCAGGATACAAGTATGAAAACACGCACGCACGCACACTCACACACACTGCAGAGACCGCGTAGAGAGCAGTATATATAGGTTATCTCTCTTTATGCACTGTGTGCCTTTAGGTCAATAAAGAGAGACAGACGGACAGATAGACGGTCAGCCAGTCATAGGACGTGTCCAAGGTTAGGTCCTATATAATGTAGCATTAGCCAGATAAATCCACAGTGACAGGCCCTAGTCAAGGTTAGCCGTCTCTCTGTCAAACATGCTACAGCTATCGACCTCCTGCACGCTGGTCACATTTCATATTGGAGCTGTTAGATGGGGGACGGGGGACGGGGGGAGACCGTATACAAAAGAGTATTCTAGGAATAAACCGAATGCCGTTTTATTTCCTTGTTGACGGCTGCCTGGGAGATTTTGAAACGACACGAGGGATCGACGTCCATTAACTGAGACATGAGGTTCATGACACTGAGGAGGTGTTCCTGCTTGAGGTGCCCCTCGTTCTAAATGACCCGACTGCCCCGTTGACAGGATATACACCGGAGGGGACCCTGACCCTCTGGTGACCTGGTGGGCTCAACCAATTAACTCACATATGAAGTATGAAAAGCATCTCATCACCTGTCTATAGTATCTCTCTCCTGCCTCTCTCTATACTGTCTGATAAAACATGCTCCGGTTCACAATAAGAACATTTTTTGTAAATCCTGCCAGAGAGGAGAGGAGCAGAGGAAGGTTTTGTGGTCAGAGGCTCTTAACAACAATGATTTATATGCTACTTCTTAGCTTGACATTGGGATGTGGTTGTGCATTGTGTGTGTGTGTGTGTGTGTGTGTGTGTGTGTGTGTGTGTGTGTGTGTGTGTGTGTGTGTGTGTGTGTGTGTGTGTGTGTGTGTGTGTGTGTGTGTGTGTGTGTGTTCGTGCGTGCATGTGTGTGTGTGTGTGTGTGTGTGTGTGTGTGTGAGTGAGAGAGAGAGAGAGAGAGAGGAGGAGGAGGAGAGATGGTGTGAGACAAAATGAAGAGAATGAGGGTACTGAACCACTCCCCGAACAATTGAAGATTGGATCCATTTACTCCCATGTCTTCTTGTGTGTGTGTGTGTGTGTGTGTGTGTGTGTGTGTGTGTGTGTGTGTGTGTGTGTGTGTGTGTGTGTGTGTGTGTGTGTGTGTGTGTGTGTGTGTGCATGTGTGCTGTCATGTACAGTGCAGTTCTTTGTGCGTTGTGTACTCACTATGTAAGTCGGTGTGTGAGACAGACAGACAGACAGACAGACAGACAGACAGACAGACAGACAGACAGACAGACAGACAGACAGACAGACAGACAGACAGACAGACAGACAGACAGACAGACAGACAGACAGACAGACAGACAGACAGACAGACAGACAGACAGACAGACAGACAGACAGACAGACAGACAGACAGACAGACAGACAGACGGACGAGATATAAACGTGTGCACTGGAGGATGCGTATACAATTGTGCGTGCGTGTGTTTTCCTGGCCATCTGCTGTGCCGGTCTGAGAGTGGTACTGTACTTAGCTGTAGTGACAGGCCTGCTAGTTGGAACAACCTCCAGCTGACATTAACACTGAGAGACAGAGGAGAGCAGCCTGCAGGAAGCACTCCGTTCACTGCCAACCTGGCCTCCTCCTTTAGTTCCACTTTAAATTCACATCCGAGGCATTTGGAGCTGACGCCCTGACCGAGAGCACCTTACCCTGCAGGTATAGTGTGTCACTCTCAAGGACACACCAGCTGCAACGGGAATTGAACCTTCGGACATTTCTGTTCTGGTCATTTTAACCGCCTTCTTCGGATGCCTGAAGAATGTCGGCTTTTGACCGAAGCGGGTCACGTTATTTTCACATTGATCCCTGCCTATGCAACCATCAGAGCCGATCAGGCTTCCTGTAACCACTACAATAGTCAATCTACAAGTTCACATGTGACCTATTGCCCACTTACATGTACATATTCACATCTGCTATTTTTAATTATATTTTTAAAAATGTTCGCCTCACACCAACACCACTATCACCACCAACATCACCACCACTATCACCACCAACATCACCACCACTATCACCACCAACATCACCACCACTATCACCACCAACATCACCACCACTATCACCACCAACATCAGCACCACTATCACCACCAACATCAGCACCACTATCACCACCACTATCACCACCACTATCACCACCACTATCACCACCACTATCACCACCACTATCACCACCACTATCACCACCACTATCACCACCACTATCACCACCACTATCACCACCACTATCACCACCACTATCACCACCACTATCACCACCACTATCACCACCACTATCACCACCACTATCACCACCAACATCACCACCACTATCACCACCACTATCACCACCAACATCAGCACCACTATCACCACCAACATCAGCACCACTATCACCACCACTATCACCACCACTATCAGCACCACTATCACCACCAACATCAGCACCACTATCACCACCAACATCAGCACCACTATCACCACCAACATCAGCACCACTATCAGCACCACTATCACCACCACTATCACCACCAACATCACCACCACTATCACCACCAACATCACCACCACTATCACCACCACTATCACCACCACTATCACCACCACTATCAGCACCACTATCACCACCACTATCACCACCACTATCACCAC
>NC_139705.1:19162366-19174866 GCF_964188405.1 Protomyctophum parallelum | reverse complement strand
CCTCTCTCCTCCTCTCTCTGCCACTCCTCCTCCTCCTCCTCCTCCTCGGATCCGGGGGCTCAGGTCAGACGCTGCTCCCTGATCAGCCGTCAGCCATGCAGGCTCGCTCATCTCGGCCTCCTCGCTGCTCAGAGAACTCTCATCCTGAAAGCAGCAAACCAAACAAAAAACAAACATTTGAGTTGATGGTATACCTCCGAGGCTGCGTGCGTGCGTCCTGGTTACTGCAGACACTACTTGTTAACAGCATGGACACACTGGAGTCCCTATTCTGGGGGAAACATTCTGTGGTATTAGTCGATCGACAAGCTCACAGCACATTGCCTTTGCTAAGTACAGTAGCAACTGTTAACAAACGTTTTAATTTCAAGGACTCCCATCATTTAAGAGCATACAAATAGACCCATCACGGTTCCGAATTGGGTTCCATTTGTATTTTCTCTCCGAATTAAAGGCCTGTAAGGTGGAACCACCTTAACCCATTTTGACCTGAGATCAGATTAAAAAAATGTCTTCTACATCCTGACAGTTTTCTGAAAAAGCTATGTTTCAATGTCAGTCGTTCTTCGATTTTTCAAAAATAGCAGACCTACAAGCTCGTAGCGGGCCACTCGGTGGCGCGCTATGAGCTTGTAGATCTGCGATTTTTCAAAAATAGCAGACCTACAAGCTCGTAGCGCGCCACCATGAGCTTGTAGATCTGCTATTTGTCAATAGCTAAAGCATAACATAATGCTAACACCAAAAGGGGTTCCCGCCGACCCCAGAGGGTCCCCTGGATGACACTTTGAGAACCATGTGGTTTTCATATAGTTCCTGATTACTGGCTATACTGCCACACGACTTGGTAGGAGCCATGATGATGTTGTGTCGTTATTGGTTACTGATGACTGTTAATGTCATTAAATAACTCTGCCTGAGGTTCCTCGGTTTCTTCCAGTTAAGAGATTGTCCTTGCTTGCCACCGTTGAAAACACTGCCTGCTCAGGGTGTGGCCGAGTGGGGGTGACAAAGTCAGGTCTCTGCTCTATACTTCAAGTCTCTTGAGGCAACTTGTTGTGCACGATAATACAATGTAACTGAATTAATTGTTCACTTCCAGATTTAACCACTTAAACCCTAGTTGACCAGAGTCCCCAAGTCCACTTCAGAGCCATTTGCGATAGAAAGAGTTGCATCAATGATGAGGTGTCAGAAACACTTCATGTCACGTGGTCTACGCATCATGTGTACTTCATCAACACTCATTATGAGGATTCACACGCAGTGTTTAGAACTATACAGTAGTGTTTGGGACTAATGATTGCCTGTCTGCAGGTGTTACTTCCACAGTTCTTCTTGTTCTTGTTGTTATCTCTGAGTATAGTCTTCATTTACATGATGTACTGCTGTGAAATAATTGGACCGAATGAGTGAAAGGAGATGATGCAACTTCTTCTAAATCAACGGCTCTGCTGTCTGCTAGTATTTCCCTCGACACTAAATTTCTTTGGCAAAAAAAAAAATAGCTCATCTACGCATTGTGAGCTTGTAGATGTGCCATTTCCCTCAGCATTCAGCTTAATGTTGTTAAGGGAATTTATTTCTGTCACACATCACTTTTGGGCAAGCATCACTCGCATCACAAGCATCACTCGTTTTTTCACTGAGAAAAGAGCTGTTTGAGGTTGAGACCAGATAGTGAAGGAACAACATGCAAGGGAATTGAACCTAGGTCATGTGGTTTGGTATGGTTGGCTCAAATATGGAATATCTTTCTGTTTCTGTACATTTTGATAAATGTTGTACAACCAACCAACTTCCCAGTGGGAACATCAAAGTTACCTTTCACTTTTAAGAGAAATACAGACAGACACCAATACCAGACATCATTTAACATGACTTCCTCCAAAAAACTCAATGGTGCCAACTTTTATTGTAGGTTATGTAGGTTCACACTCTATAACATACGACGAATTAGACCGTTCCTCACCCAGGAATCAGCCCAGCTCCTAATCCAGACAACAGTCTTGTCAAAACTCGACTATTGTAACTCCCTCCTTACTGGCCTACCAGCATGTGCACTTAAGCCTCTCCAGCTGATCCAAAATGCAGCAGCTCGCTTGGTCTTCAACCAGCCAAAATTCTCACATGTCTCCCCCCTGCTCCGCTCCCTCCACTGGCTCCCGGTCGCTGCCCGCACAGAATACAAAACTCTGATGCTGGCATTCAAAGCAACCAAAGGTATGGCTCCCCCATATCTTACAAGTATGATTGAACCCTACAAACCCTCCCGCGCACTCAGATCAGCCAACGCAGGGAAACTGGAAGTACCCTCACTAAAAACGCCGGGACAACGCTCCACACGTCCCAAACTATTCTCCCTTCTGGCTCCAAAACTGTGGAATGCACTTCCCATTGCAGTCAGAACTGCAGCATCACTCCCAATCTTCCGCCGTAGCCTGAAAACCCACCTTTTCAGACTCCATCATGGCCCATAGCACTTACCCTAACCCCTTACATAGCATTTCTGTTGGCTTAGATAGCATTTGACACAGACTTATAGCATGTTATGTAGACAGCACTATAATTGTATTGTATATAGTCATAGCACGCCATAGTACATATGTATAGCATAGTAGTGAATATGTATAGTTTATTATGTATAGTGTATGTATAGTTTCATCATATAGATATTCCACTGTTACCTTCTTATCTTACGCATGTTTCATGATAAATGCTTTTATGTGATGTATTCCCATGCTTTTGTTCTTGCCTAAATGTAAGTCGCTCTGGATTAAGAGCGTCTGCTAAATGCCTAAATTGTAAATTGTAAATTGTTTATAGCCACAGATTGCTTGGATGCACATTGCACAACACGGTGTTACTCTTGGGGACAATAAAGTTGAAATTAATTGATTGCGGAAACAGTGCTTCCCAGACCAGTATTCAAATCCACTGAAGGATTGAGAGACACAGGCTGGTGGAATTTCAGCAGAAGGTAGGATTAAAAAGAAGCTCTTGCCCACACGTCAACAATCACAAGAACCTGTTCAAAACTATAGAGAAACTAGAGGCAAAGAAAGGACATTGTGTGTGTGTGTGTGTGTGTGTGTGTGTGTGTGTGTGTGTGTGTGTGTGTGTGTGTGTGTGTGTGTGTGTGTGTGTGCGCGCGCGTGCGTGCGTGCGTGCGTGCGTTAGCATCCCCTAAACAGGCCTAAAGCATCAGCTTGTGTTTGATTAGCAGCCCTGGGAGACGTCATGAAATGAACCTCAGCTGTCAAAGTATCACTATAAACACTATAAACATTAGAAACTACAGTTAAATCCACTAGAACATGGCATCTTAAATGTCAGTCAGTTTCACCGCTGGAGGCAGCAAGCAGTGAAACCTTAAGGAGCACTACACTGTAAAGTAATTATTCATTATTTAACAACACAGCCACAGTAAAAACTGTCTGTGGAACACACAATACTAGACTAGAGTGGAACAAGAACCCCAGTGCTCTACAGGTGCAAGGCGGCGGTGGCTCAGGGGTAGAGTGGCTGGATGGGAACCGCAAGGTTGCCAGTTGGAACCCGGGCTCCCCCAGAGTTAAGGCCTATTCATAGTCTGGATTTTCGGTGGTGAGGTGACCACCGCTCCGGTGGTGAGCTGACCACCGGAGCTGAAATGACGTTGAGCGGTGCATGGTGAGTAAAAACAGAGAGAAGGGCTGGAGCGGTGGCGGTGGTTTGCTCTTCACCGCGGCTCGTGACGTCATGTTGTAGTTCGGTGGTCACCCCACCACCGAAAATCCAGACTATGTATGAGCCTTTAGTGTCGAAGTGTCCTTGCAAGACACTGAAACCCTAATTGCTCCCGATGTGCAGGTTGGTGCCTTGCATGGTTTCCTCCGACATCGGTGTATGAATGTGCATGTGTTTGAATGGGTGAATGTAATGCACAATCTATGTAAAGCGCCTTGGATAAAGGCACCATATACTGTAAATGCACCATTTACCAAGCTCACAATGTGTTGCAATCGTAATGTACAGTATTGCACGATCTGCAATTATTGAACGTTTTCAACAATAATGACATGCCCAAAATAGGGATACCAGGTTTAAGTGTTTTAAAATCAGGACACATCGGCTGCATAATTCCAATAATACCAATGCCTTAAAAAAAAGTCTAATAATGAATGGCCAATATATCAATATATCACCTCATACTGTACCTGCTAGTACAGTATGAGGTGGTCTCTAGTACAGTATGAGGTGGTCTCTAGTACAGTATGAAGTGAAACCACAGCATTTAGCTGATGGTTGATTCACCCATCCTGTTTCTTCTCATACACTGTATCAACAATGTACACTTCTCTATGGATAGGATACCATACAAGAGCTGCGCGCGCGCACACGCACACGCACACGCACACGCACACGCACACGCACACGCACACACACACACACACACACACACACACACACACACACACACACACACACAGGCCCCTGTCAATCAGCCTGCCCCCATGCTGACTGCCCTGCGTGCCGTCTCATTGGTTAGTCTGTCTCCATGGCAAATTGGTCTGTTCATTATTGATACTGCCCTGACATACTCACACAGACAGAGACAAGACAGACAAGACAGACAGACAGACGGCCGGACAGAGGGATGGACGGACAGACATAGAGCTCTACTGTAACACGTACTGTAAAGATAAGCAGAATACAGACGCGGAGAAGACGGACAGAGTAAGCAGCATAAGCATGCACATCACACGGGGTGAACTTCAACAAGCGGCAGAGATTTCTTTTCCGGTGACATTACTGCTTATTTGATGACCATGATGTCAGTGGTGTTAATGCCGAGAAGGGGCGCATCACGTTCTGCATAATTCATCAGTGTGTTTGCGGTGAACAGATAGTTAGGCATTAATGAGAATGGCTCTGAAACCAGATAGATTACAGGCTAAAAGGGCTAAACGAACAGACAAGAGGAGCATTAGACCAGGGGTTCCCAAACACTGGGTCGGGGACCCATTTGTGGGCCGTGGACCCATTTTTATGGGTCGGAAGTAGATATCCCTTTTTGTCAGGTGAAAACCTGACTAGTGAAATGTACAGATCTTCATCAGCGAGTCATATTGAGGTGGAGAAATGATTGGCTGCTTCTAGTCTTCTAAAAAACGTATAATAATCCAATGGCGTGTTTACAATGCTGTTCGGGACTAGGCACGCAATTGCAAAGGCAACTTATTTGTGCAAGCTGGGTACTAACCAAGATTATAATAGTTTAGTTTTTTTCATTATAGTTTAGTTTTAGTTAGTTTTGACATATTCTTTTCTAATTCAGTTAGTTTTAGTTAGTTTTTAGAGCGGGTTTGCTAGTTTTTATTTAGTTTTTATTTTGGTGAAAATGCTTAGTTTTAGTTTAGTTTTAGTTTTTTTCGTACTTTGGTTTAGAGTTAGCGTGGCTACATGCTGCCGTACGGTGTTGAAAACTGTCGTAAAACTTGTTGGAGAAATGAGGAAATTAATCTAATGAATTTAAAAGGATTATAATATAAATATCCGAAAGGCATATACATATTGATAAAAAACTAAAACTAAGCGTATTTTGTCTATAATTTCAGTTAGTTTTGAGGACACACAATACAGTTTCAGTTTAGTTATCGTTTTTTAATTTATTTTTAGTTTTTATTAGTTTCAGTTAACTAAAATGTTTTTTTTAATTCTAGTTTTCGTTTTTTAGTTAGTTTTAGTTAACTATTATAACCTTGGTACTAACGACACAGACACTCAAAGGCACACGTGCATGCATGCGTGCACACGCTCACTCACACACGCACTAGTTATAACGAATACTTATTCTAAAGTGTTACCCTACCTTCTTGTGGAAATTATTTTTGGAGTGAAATTGGAATTGTCCGCACACGAAACTTGAGAAAGCCCGGAGGGGCGAAACGAACGTTGTTGTATATAGGTTGAAATAAAGGACGGAGAGCAGAATTATATCCTGTGCGGACATTCCACCTTTTCTTTATTTGATCACTTTTTGGGTCTAGCACCGTATTTAAAAACTGGGATGTGCATATCGTTTTATCATATCATTTTCATGTTGCCATATTTGGTAACCGTTTCATGAAAGCAATAAGTCATGCTGAGTCTATGTTCTCTATGATTCCAGTGGCTGGTCCCTGTGGCAGCTCTGACCCACATCTGACTGTCTATTAAGAAAGATCATCTGAGCAACAGTTTCCCTTCCTCGGTCACTGCAGATTAGCCTCCATGCAACAGCCAGCAAACCAGACAATCAGCCAGCCAAGTGGCAGATTAGCCAGTGATCAATCCAGCCTGTGAGTCAGCCAATAAGTTAGTCAGCTAGCCAGCCAGGCTTTGACATACGCAAAGGCTAGGTACCCATGCACACAGGCAGAGATTTGCAGTATTTATAGAAGAATGTACACAAATCTTCTCTTATGGCGTATAATGGCAGTCCGTGACTCCCAAATATCAATTTGGGGCGTCCTTGACATGGAAATGTTTGAGAACCACTGTGCTAGGAGGATTCATGGCATGTGAGTTGATGTCTTACTAACATCATGTCAGATGAGTAGCATTTTAATATGCTACAGTAACTGTCAAATCAGTAACACATCACTATTTGCACCCTGTGACAGAATGATTAGTTGTCCAACACATGACATGACGGAGCTGCAAACAGGCCGAGGACATCGGCTGTGACAATGTTTGCTTTTATTATGTTTCGCATAGAGACTCAGACTTTTAATTACATGATCTAGGAAATGCCCTATAGTAAAAGCACGGAAAAGGCCTGACATGCAATCTCCAGGATATGTACATGAATGTAGAAGATATAAACAAGATTGAGACATGATGTCACCTTATACCCCTTCACTTCTACAACAGTACATCATTAACCCATTCTGGGCAGGAACCCCTTTTGGTGTTTTAACTAAGCATTATGTTATACTTTAGCTATTTCAAAAATAGCAGACCTACAAGCTCGTAGCGCGCCGCTCGTAGCGCGCCACTCGGTGGCGCGCTATGAGCTTGTAGAGAAAAAGTGGCACAAATCTTTGAATATATATTCTTTCAGAAGACTTTTTTTTTATTTCGACTGTCATGACCATGAAACCAGCACACATTTAGGTCAGTGTGGCCCAGTGCTTGCTGTTGGTCTTACTCGAGGAAATCAGTGGTATTCCCCTGGTGTTTTTGTCATTTAATGTCTAATGAGAGACAAGTTAGGCTTGGGTTTAGGGCTGGGTGATAAAAAAAAATTATCGTAAATTTCTATCCCACGATTTTTGCAACCCATTTTTTCTATACTCGGTGTCAATTGTCTAATGTAATCCTGGACACTACACTCCCTCTGCCAACCTGGGGAGAGCAACGGGCTGACCTCATTTCTCCTTCAATGTATGAGCTAGGAGTCTAAGACGCTTCTTTTCACCTGACAGTGGGGAGTTCCTTTCACTTCCATCAGCTTGCTAAGATTAACCCAATCCAAGCCAAGGAACAACAGGTTACGTTTTAAGCACTATAACCCCCTGTGCCAGGACGTCATTTTGCGTCTTAACTTTATTTTTATTTATTTTTCAATAGAAACGCTGGCCACTGTCTGCCTTTCTATTGTAGTGTACTGGCATGGATTGTGTTTAACCCATTCTGACCTGAGATCAGATTCTAAAAATGTATGTTTGAAAATTACAGTTTTCTGAAAAAGCTATGTTTCTATGTCGTCGATTTTTCAAAAATAGCAGACCTACAAGCTCTTAGCGCGCCACTCGGTGGCGCGCTATGAGCTTGTAGATCTGCTATTTTTCAATAGCTAAAGCACAACATAGTGCTAACACCAAAAGGGGTTCCCGTTCAGAATGTGTTAATATAGAATAGTGATCAGGGGCACGGTGGCACAGTTGGTAGTGCTGTTGCCTCACAGCTAGAAGGTCCTGGGTTCGATTCCCGCTCGGGACGCTGTTGGTGCTGGTGGCGTGTTTCCTCCTCCGCGTCATCAGTGCCCATACCCGAAGGCGGGGTTGGCGAAAGGGCCTTTCTGTGTGGAGTTTGCATGTTCTCCCCGTGTCCCCTCACAAAAAACATGCAGTAATCCTGGTCTCTAAACTGCCAACCCCTGGCCAGCCGGGGCGCCTGATGGAGGGGAAAGGAACTGGTTGGAATAACGTGTTCCTTCCACGCGCTACGTCCAACCAGGGAAACTCCCCCCTGTCAGGTGTAAAGGAGCAACTTGGACACTCAGGCATGAAGGAAGCACGAGTTCAAGTCTGTTGCTCTCCCCAGGTTGGCGGAGGGTGTGTAGAGCCCAGGATCACATTAGATAATTGACACAGGGGTGAAAAATGGGTTACAAAATCGTGGGATAAAAAATATTTAAAAAGAAATATATATATATATAGAATAGTGATCACTGGCAATTTATTGGCCAGCTCATCTGATCTATTACAATAAATTATAAAATCCTATTTTTTATATTGATTCGTCTATTTCTTTATAGAATTGTCATACAGATTTGTAAGCGTAGCATTGTATAATAATTGGTGTCTACTGTCTAATGAAAAGCCTGCCAAGTACAGTCTGGTCCTTAATAAGCTGTTAATAAGGTATAACATCACACATGGACTTCTCTCTCTTTGATCTCCAGAAGCAGCTCTGACCAACTCTGCAGGAGCTAACAAGCATAGTGTAAAAATACAATATATACAATAATAATGACTGTCAATCACCCCTTGTAGGGTACAGCTGTGATAGCCTACTTCCTACTGTCGGCTAGTTCATTGTTTTATTGGCTTTAAGTACTTTGCAGATGAGTTTTTTGCCATATGTTTTTGAGTTAAACTCAATTCACACACAAACTTGTGCATGTTTCCACCTCTGCAATAACTGTATGCTCAACCCAGTTCCTTAAAAAAAAACAAAGGGTTCTTTGACCTGTACATCATTTCCATAGTGTACCAACCAATAAGCTAAATTGTATCAACCCATACCATTATAAAGAGGCTGCATGTTTTGTTTTCCTCATGGCAAAATCTTGCACCCCTGTTGACTGAGGCTCAAATTGCCTCAGTGATCATAAAATAGTCTCCATATTTTCTTTGTGGGTATTCTTTGCGATATTGCACAGCCAAACCTGGGTAAAAGGCAATCAACAACCTAACCCAAAAGGCAATCTGTTGATTGCCTTTTGGCAATTAACAACCTAATAAGTATAATGATTTTGATCAACAACAGAAGAAAGAGGAGAGATAAGAGCCACGCCGAGCGTTCTGGGAGTTTTGTCTTCAAGGCAATGGTATGAAGGCGGGGAGATATGGGGAGAGAGAGAGAGGACACATCATTAATGGTACCAAAGCAGATGTGTAAGTTCTACACACACAAAAAAGAGACCCATCTAAAAACAAACCACACCCGTGTGAAGTGAGTGGTGCAACTCAGTGTGGGGGTCCCGAGGGGGTCCCCGGAAGTTCCAGACCCACGGGAACGTGGCCAGGGTGCCGGAACCACCCCGCGGCCGAAACGGTCGAGAAATGACAGAGTTACCATGTGGGTGTCTCTCTACTGTACTGTACTGTACTGTCACTGTACTGTACTGTAACACCCCAAATCATCATGTGTGTGTGTGTGCGTGCGTGTGTGTGTGTGTGTGTGCGTGCGAGTGTGTGTGTTAGCCTGCGCAACAGTGACACTTGGTTGTGAAAACCAACCAAAAGCTATTTTCGTGCTCGGACACAGGGACACAGCCAGCCAGCCAGCCAGCCAGAGACACACATAGCTGTCTATAGAAGTGGTTGCACGCACTCAAAAATGCAAAAAATATCCAATTTACGAGCACAAAAAGTAACAAGGTTTTGAAAATGTTCACCTATAATGACAATGTACATCGATTGGTGAGGATTGAGACACACTCTGTTGAAATTGAGGTTAAATGCGAATGCAAGGGTGAATGCCTAGGGGGTGGCAATTTACATAAAGGGACCAATATGACGCCTCTGTACCAAAAGTCTTTGTATGTGTATGGTAAAAATACAACTAGGAGTGTTAATCAAGTCCAAGCAGATAGAAGAAAGGCGAGTTAATTTACCAGAACCAGGCAGACAAATCAACCCAGAGCCAATGATCTAATGAGACCTTGCTTTAATCTCCTCTTAATTCTTTTTCAATTACACTCTCCTCCCATCGCCCACATTAGCCCATTTTCAATTATCATTTAATCTGAAGACTGTAATAGCTGGTTAGCCTACATCTCTTTGTTGAGTGGGAAGAATCAGACTGCGAGGGAAGGAGAGGAATCTGTGTTAGACCAGTGGCATTTTCATGTGGAGAACCCCCAAAGAAATATGTATTCGGCCATACAATTGTCCCATAAATGTTTTTCTTTTTTTAAATAGCACATCTACAAGTTCACAAGCGAGCATTTAGATATGTTTAAATGTGTTTTTGGTATAACTTATTTAGCTGGGGAGCCCCCAACACACAGGACTGTTTGGTGGCGAGTGTTGATGTAGATGTGTCATTTTACTGGGGAGGCATACTATGATCCGACGGAGCATTGCTCCGAAGGTCCTAGGTGCGCTGCGGGTCGGGAGAGGGTTGCGGTTAGGTTTAGGTGTCTGCCCCGGGGGATGTTAGGGTAAGGGTGAGGGTTTGAGGTAGGTTGTCGATCGGATTAATGCTCCGTCGGATCAAAGTATAGTAACCATTTTACTGGAGAAGCAGTCACTCAGTGACCATACAAAGGAACCAAACGTAGACCTTTGGAAGACTGCTGGGTGGACTCAGATGTTACCCACACGTCAGAGTGTGCTAACCACTTGCTTGCAATGTCTAATTCTGTATATTATTCTTTGAATATATACAGTAGTCTTTCAGAGCGAATGTTTTTAACTAAAATCTTTGCTTCTGGGCGGGTCCCGGGAACTACATATATTCAGATAAGGGTCTGCATACAGATAATTCTGGGGGTCCTTGAGATGAAAAAGGTTGAGCACCACTGACATAGAAACATAGGTTTTTCAGAAAAACTGCCAATCATAGACCAGCGTTGAAAACAAATATGGGAGCTGTGCAATGGTTTTCCAATATACACAGGATGTGATGCAACTGTGCAACCAGGGAGACGGAACAGAGGGATCCATCGTACACCAGAGGGAGCTGGATGTTGCAATGGGTTGTTCTGCTGGTTTCCCCTCAGCTGTCTCCTCTCCTCTCCTCTCCAGCCTTTAATCATCTCTGCTTGGCTTTCATCCTCATCTCTATAGCTCCACATCTTTCCCCCCAACCTCTCCACTGGCCTCTGCTTCTGTTCTCCACGCCACCCTTCCTCTAGGGGTAGAGGTCCCCTCCCCTCCCCTCCCCTCCCCTCCCCTCTCCTCTCCTCTCCTCTCCTCTCCTCTCCTCTCCTCTCCTCTCCTCTCCTCTCCTCTCCTCTCCTCTCCTCTCCCCTCCCCTCCCCTCCCCTCCCCTCCCCTCTCCTCTCCTCTCCCCTCCCCTCCCCTCCCCTCCCCTCCCCTCCCCTCCTCTCCGACCCAGGTAGCGTGCAGCAGCTTTGTATTGGTGTGCATGTGATGTTTATTAATGGTCTCAGTAATGAGCGGGCATCATCTGCATACTGATGAGAGAACATCCTCTCTGACTTATAGATGTGCACACACGCACATGCACACGCACGCGCACAATTGTCTGCCCAACTCAATAACACATCTCTATAGGCTCACTGGGCTCTATGGGGTTTTGTCTCTCTTTCTCCATTTATTTTACTGTCTCTGACAGTGACTGTCCTATTTGTTTTACGCTCATACTGTGTACCTTTTCTCTACTACTCGCAAGCTTCTGTTCCGCTCTTTCTGTCTCACAGCACATACACACACATGCAGGTGAATCAAGCTCTCTGTCTCACAGCACACACACACATGCAGGTGAATCAAGCTCTCTGTCTCACAGCACACACACACACATGCAGGTGAATCAAGCTCTCTGTCTCACAGCACACACACACACATGCAGGTGAATCAAGCTCTCTGTCTCACAGCACACACACACACATGCAGGTGAATCAAGCTCTCTGTCTCACAGCACACACACACACACATGCAGGTGAATCAAGCTCTCTGTCTCACAGCACACACACACATGCAGGTGAATCAAGCTCTCTGTCTCACAGCACACACACACATGCAGGTGAATCAAGCTCTCTGTCTCACAGCACACACACACATGCAGGTGAATCAAGCTCCTCATAGTTCTACGTTACTTATAACTACAGTACTTATTAGTAGAAGTAGTACTGTAATGACAGTGGGTCAGCACTGCATGTTAACACTGACTGTGAGAAGAGGAGAGGAGAGGAGAGGAGAGGAGAGGAGAGGAGAGGAGAGGAGAGGAGAGGAGAGGAGAGGAGAGGAGAGGAGAGGAGAGGAGAGGAGAGGAGAGGAGAGGAGAGGAGAGAATGTGCTGTTGTGCTCAGGGTGACACACAGGGTGATCAAACTGTAG
>NC_139705.1:19154104-19162166 GCF_964188405.1 Protomyctophum parallelum | reverse complement strand
ACTTTTATACATAGTGTGTGTGTGTGTGTGTGTGTGTATGTGTGGTGTGTGTGTGTGTGTGTGCGTGTGTGTGTGCGCGTGTGTGTGTGTGTGTGTGTGTGTGTGTGTGTGTGTGTGTGTGTGTGTGTGTGTGTTTTGGGTGGATGGGGTAACTTAATTGGGTGAGGCCTCCTCTATCAGGCCAGCGATCTCTGCTTATCTCAATGCACCCCTTATTATCCCAGCATTATAAATACACTAAATTGACAGCAATTGGTAGGACTCTGGTAGAGTGTGGGACGGGCGTGTACTACTACTACTTTCATGTGTTGTCCCCCCTCTGCATGCTCTAATATGTTTGTATGCTTGTGAATGTGTGTGACACACGTGTGTGTGTGCTGTGTGTGTGTGTGTGTGTGTGTGTGTGTGTGTGTGTGTGTGTGTGTGTGTCGCCTGGTTGTAGGTGCAGCAACTCATGTAAAAATACACAAAGACAGACACACACACACGGTGACACACCTATTCACGCCCACACGCACGCACGCGCCTGCACACACACACACACACACACACACACACACACACACACACACACACACACACACACACACACACACACACACACACACACACACACACACACACACACACACACACACACACACACACACACACACACACACACACGTCATTTTTGCAAAGCCTCCACATTCTCACTCTGATCACTCGCTCATTCATATCACAGGTCAGACACTGATGGTCTGTCCTGGTCATCGTCACCATGACAACACATCCGCATGGAGCATCGTTCAACTTCTATTCAGCCACGGAAAGAAAGGGGCTTCACTCCCAGCAGAATACCATTAAGAGACTGTAGTTGTACTAGGCAGCTCCTCGCGGACATGATCTCCACTGCAGGGGAACTGACTAAATACAATATAATAGCACCGTGTCTGCTTGAGAGAGGGAAGTGGTGATCACATGTAGTTGACACCAGCGTCTACAGAAACTATTCATAGGCCAACAAACCACTCGCTGCTTCCTTCTCAACTGGGGGCCGCCCTCAAAAGGCAGGGGATCTCTCTGTATGTAGACATTAGACAGTAGACTGCAGACTGTTTTAGCCAGGGGGCCCCGTCTCTGTGTGCTGTATTCCACTGTAACAGGTAAACCTTTAAAGACAGTACTGATATTAGTAGACGTACTACAATAAACACCATAGACGATAGTGAGAGTCAAATGGAGAAAGAGAGAGTGTGTGGGTGGGTGTGGAGGGGACACACTGATGAACTCAGATGAGGGTGAGAGAGAACCCCTGACAACATGTCTGGCATGAGTCACAGACGCGTGCTGCTTATGGATCCCACCACTTTTCTAGGGGCTGGGAGACCCGCTGTGATTGGCCAGTAGTCGCTGTGATTGACAGTTTTTCTTTCCTAGCGTTTCTTTACAAACGTTGAAGAAATAGCTTTCATTGTGATAATGCCAGAACACAAATAAAACAACTCTGTAAATGCAAAAGGCAGATGGGATTTGGGAATGTTCAGTGGACCGCAATCTAGAGAAGTTTGAGAATCACTGTACTAATACTGTAGGTGGGTATCATTTCTGTCTACATGGCCTGTGTCTCCGATGTAATCTATAGATACCGGTAGTTAGAAAATGTGTGCAGCGAATCCAGTGATGACATCATTGGTGGTCATTTCAAACAAGTTCTCAAACATATGTATTTACTTTTTTATTGATGCAACAACAGTGGCTTCTATTTCAGCATGCTAACTTCCCAGGAAGAGAAAGGTTGTAGTATAATAGTTTCCAATTAGCTTTGAATCCCCACCAATGACGTCATCGCCGGTAGGGACGTTTCAGAACTGTCCACAGCCGCATAGCGAGTAGTACACGCCTGGTGAGCATTAGTGATATGATATGAGGACCAATTATATTAAGATACGGTTGAAAGTTGGTGAAGTATGCAAGTGAAGTGTTTTTGTGAGGTTGTTTAATTCATTCCTAAAAACAAGCCAGTGTCTCACATAGATAATAGAGACTTTATTCATTTTATTGACCGAACGTCACCCACAACTCTGGGGTGAGCGAAATTGTATTCAAACTGAGTGCCAGACCAATATCTGCCCAGGGCATTTTTTTTCCTGTGGCAGATTCATCTGGTTTCCAGGCTAGCCATTCACTCCCCCACCCAGATTTTTGCTGCCGGTCTGGGGAACTGAACCGGCAACAAGTGCACTCCTCTAACCTTTAGGCCACCGGCACTGCCCAAAAGACTTGAACATGACTCAGTATGACTGCATGCTGCATTCCCCTTCCCCTCTTACTACCTCTCCTCTTGTCCACTTCATCCGCTCTCCTCTATGCACTCCCTTCATACAGTATAACAGTTTATCATCCCCTCCCTCATCATCCTTCTACTTTCTTTGTTAGACACTTTCTTGCTCCCTCGCTTGGTTTCTCTTGCTTTATCTCGCTCCACCTGTGAGTTCCTTTCTGTCTTTTTTTTTTGTTCCAATCAGCCCAATCCCCCACACACTCTCTCTGTCTCTCTCTGTCTCTCTCTGTCTCTCTCTCCTCTCTCTCTCTCTCTCCTCCTCTCCTCTCTCTCTCTCTCTCTCTCTCTCTCTCTCTCTCTCTCTCTCTCTCTCTCTCTCTCTCTCTCTCTCTCTCTCTCTCTCTCTCTCTCTCTCTCCTCTCTCTCTCTCTCTCTCTCTCTCTCTCTCTCTCTCTCTCTCTCTCTCTCTCAGAGATATTGGTCTGTATATCAACAGAGCTGCAGACTGATCAGCTGTTGCTGTAGTGAGGCCATGATCCTCTCCAGACACACACTCAGCCCTAAATACACATCGCCGTTGTCAGTTGGAAACCTTATATGTCCAAAACTGTTACTTTTCAGGATGGAAAGAATAACCTGTGCTCCAATGGATCCAACCAATGCAGTTATTTAGTTGCAAGCCCTTGTTGTCAATGATTAAATATTAACCACTTCAGTTCGCAATGCCTTAATTAGTAGAAGCTTGTAGATCAGCTATTTTCGCTACTTTTATGTGACACTCTTATACGATGAATTACCCCCTGATTGTGTAGTTAAATAGTTCGATATGACGTATGCTAACATAACATAGCATCCTGTCCACCACCACCTCACAGGTAAACTACAGCAGTTGTCACTGGAACAAACAGCTGTCTTACTCTAGTTATTCACGCGCGCATGCGCACACGCGCGCGCACGCACACGCACACACACACACACACACACACACACACACACACACACACACACACACACACACACACACACACACACACACACACACACACACACACACACACACACACACACACACACACACACACACACACACAGCATGGTCAGTGAGTAGAGAAAACAGTGTCTACCAGACTAAACACACAAGTCCTGATAATGAACAGACATAGAAGCAGAGAGAGAGAGAGAGAGAGAGAGAGAGAGAGAGAGAGAGAGAGAGAGAGGAGAAGACAGAACAGGAGGGAAGAGACGGAGAGACAGGAATGGGAGACAGCAAGAAAGAGAGGCAAAGAGATGCACAGACCAATAGAAAGAGAATGACAGACAGACTGAGGAGACAGAGGGGAATGAACAAACACATCTCATTATTTTGGGAGGTCTCTGCCATGATGTCAAAGTGCAGGGTTTTCTAATAAATGTGAAAAACTGAAGAAAAAAACGGTATGCCCAAAATAGGGAACCTATAGGGACGTTTGAAAGTCATTAAACATCGGGAGAGAGCAGCTGTATAATGACTGATACAGATGTCGTCAAAAAAAGACATGGTTATGGTCACTATATTGTTGTTCTAATTTCATAGGCTGTAGTTAGGCCTATACATTTCCTGGGAGAGAGGGAGAGCTGTGGACAAGAAATCAGAAGAGAAACAGAGAAACAGAGAGACAGAGAGAAAGTTGAAGGTTTATCTGTATTCCTTCCAAGCTTGAGTTAAAATTACTTTTCAGATCACTCCCACTCACAACCATCCCTTCTCAAAATTAATTACTGCAGCCATTTACATATATATATGTTACAAATCAGTGCCTCTCTTCTTAGTGCATATATTACATATATGATGTCAATCAGAACATATTCATAGGCTATATATATATATATACGGGACATGTGGGATGGGGAAGTCAGCCTCACCGTAACCATGCCAACCAACCCCTCAAATTACTGTCTGTTTGTCTTCACTTTAAGCAACGTAATTTGGGTCCGATTTACATTACGTTACCTATTTGGGGGAAATTTAGATTGAATGCACAAAATGGAGGTAGATTCCAGACATTTCAGGGGATTGATTACAGATAAATGGCTTTGGGCTGATTGCAATGTGTGGGCTTTTTTTGTAGTTTTTCCAGTGATATTTTAACCTGACTATAATCAATTTAGACACTCAAGAAGTGTTTCTGCATCACAACTTTGGAGAGTAACAGGCAGAACAGTGGAAGAATCCAGTCCACCCTCATGCCTGAAATATGACATGCCCAAAACAGGGTCAATGTTGGTAAACTTCTGAATTTCTGATATGGAATCCAATCAAGCACATGCAGTTCTGTGCTGATGTGCAAATGTATTTTGATGTAGGGAGGCTAATACCATCCATGCATACTTTCTGCCTGGACTGTCTCTCTTCAATGACTTTGACTAAATATCCAGCCTTATATCTATTCTAGCTTACACCTATACACTGTTGAAAAAAAGAAAGAAAAGAAAAGAAAAAATAAATAAAGAATCACTCTAGAGTCTAGAGTGATTCTTTATTTATTTTTTCTCAGATTCACATTTGATATGTTTACTTGGTCTAGAGTCTAGACCAAGTAAACATACCAAATGTGAATTTGTGATATAATGTATAATATCAAACGGGGTCCAAAAAAGTTTGAGAATAACTGCAGGCTACCTGTTGAGTGTTGACTATCCTAGTAGTGCCCATTATACAAATGTACCATGGCCTGCCATCATTGTGCATGCAGGAGGTGCATAATAAAATAAATCCTCTGCGTTTATTTCACTTTGAGGATTATTATTATTATTAATTTAACTATGCCAACGAGCAACATGGGCAATGGCAATATGGCATGGAGCCAGAGAAAGTTACGTTCGTTTCGGGTACGACCGTCCGGGTCACGCGTCCACGCACACGCACACACGCGCGGCACACGCACACGCGCGCGCGCGCACACACACACACACACACACACACACACACACACACACACACACACACACACATACATTTGCATATATGCAAATATGGTGGGGGACGCCACGGACAGGTAGCCTGCTATACATATAATAAAAGCTGAAAACGGACACGCATGTAGGATCACAACTCACAAGCACATGCATAACATAAAACGAAAGGGGAAGACGCACGCCACTAACCGTTGCCTTGATGGGGACGTAGAGGACCGGTCTGTCCGGCGACGCGTCTCCGTCGTGATCGTGGGCCGTCCCGACCAGAAAGCCCTTCGACTTGACCCAGAATTTAAATTTGGCGTTGATGTGGCTGTTGTTGTTGCCGTCATGATGAACGAACAGCCCGCCGTTCTCCTCGTCCCCCTGTTGCGCCGTCAACAGCGTCTGGAGGATTTTGTTATATTTGCGCCGAGTGACGGTCTTTGTCTTGCCGGAGTCGCCGTAAGTCCGGAGGCACCAGTCCTGAAATTCCCCGAACATCTCCACTCCTGCTCCGGCCGCCGCGGAGCCCGACACCCCGCTGTGGCTGTGGGGACTCCGGCTCCTGTGGTGGTGGTGAAGGTGCGTGCTGGTGGTGGTGGACACCAGATCAGCCACGCTGCTGCTTGTCATCATTAGATATTTAGGTTCAAAAATGTTCTTTATCCTCCCGAGACCTCCTTTTTGAGAGTAACTACGAGACTGTTTCAGCGTTTCCAAAATTGTATAATCAACCAAAAATGTTTTTTTTTTTACTAAAGAAAGCCTCCTAAAAAATAGGTTACAAATTTCAAGAAGAAATCATTTTTTTCAGATTTCTTTTTTTAACCGTTCCACATGCACCCGCGCACGTCGGTGACTGAGATTTGAACAGTTCTGTCTTTAAATAAATAAATCTATTTAAATATGCTATACCTCCAATTTGTGGTGTTACACATAGGTAGAACAATGAGGCAAATGGGGATGGAGCAGGCTTCCCAGGCGGGCGGGAGTACAAATTAGTGTGTGCGCGCCCTTAGACACACCTGTTAGCAGAATGGGTCGGCCTGTCCCGCAGGAGGGGGTGGGGGGGCTGTCAGTCATCGCCTCATCTCCAGAGAGAGAGAGAGAGAGAGAGAGAGAGAGAGAGAGAGGATTGTCCTACAAAATAAAACGTCTCTCTCTCTCTCCCCACCTGCCTGTCCGATCATATAATTACTGTAGGATAGATGCTTGCCAGCGTTTAATCCGTCCTGACGTGTCAGCCGGTCAATTTACGGAACAGAATCCACGGTGTGACCGGTTGATGAATAAGGATATATAGTGATAATTTGGGGGGGGGGGGGGGGGGGGTGGTTTCCTTCCGAATAGGCGGCCCACGCCCGGGTCAATTCTCTTTCTGTCCTCCTCCGCTGTAAAAAGATGGGATATATGATATATCCTCCTCTTTCCTTCCTCCGTCCGTCCACTTTCTTCTCCACCTGGGTTGGGCTGCCTGGTGATGAGAGAGCGTGAGACACCTGTTTGAATCCGTCCGGAACGCAACACGCCTTCGCTCTCGCCTCTTCGCTGTCCCAAACGAACCACCACGACTCTCTTTCTCCTTCCTCTTCACCACAAAAGCGCAACGTTCCGTTCCATTCACCCTGTCAAAACACACCCGCACCGAATTTACGGATTATTTCGCGGTGCGACTGACTGTATACTGTACTTAACCGATTCCGAGTGGTCCTAACACGGGCTGCCTGCCTGCCTGGCTACAACACAAGACGGACTCCTCACGACCTGCGTGTGACGGCCGGGACACGAGCGCAGCAGCACCGTATACACCACCACGCTGCATGCGCCCTCAAATCAGGAAGTGCCAAAAATGACCAAAAAAACGCACAACGCCAACCGAACTCTACCAGCTTAATGTCAAAGGACGTCCCATAGCCGGTGGTTTGACCTGGATCACTGCAATGATTTAGTTGTCCCGGGCCGGCGATATAACCCTTTGAAAAGAGAATGGATTCTTAAATAACATATTAGTGATTATTGGTCTAAATGTAGAGAATATTCAAAAACGTTATTTATAATGATCTGTATCCTAATATCACGTAGCCTAACAAAAACAAGAAACCACATCTTTCTTAATTCTTGTTATCTTTTATATATCTTTGATGTTTTTGTGAGATGTTTGGTTTTAATTGTAACAGGTTTTTTAATTGAACAGAAAATGCACTTTCTGTATATTTTGAATCACTTAATTGTCTTGAGTTATGTTCTATCACTTCATTTCTGTGTTCTATTATACCACAGTGTTAGAGCCTAATACCGCCCTAAACTAAAGAAAGCCAGCATCTAGTACTAGTCCAGTGTTTTCAGGACATAGGCCATTACAGTTAACTGTTGATGATTTAACTGTCATCTTCCTTTGTGGTCCCATGCATCTGACAGTCAGATATTATCATGAGATCACTGAAGCAAGCAGATGCACACAAACAGGCCCTGTTACCCAATGCAAAAACAGACCCACACACCAGCAGAATAAGGAAGCTCATTCCTAACCAGGCCACAGGCTGACAGAGAACACTCCCCCCAGACAGCATCCCATGACTGCCTTAAAGGGACATTTCACCAAAAACAAAACAACAATAATAAAACAAGCATTAAAACACAGGTGATTTATTATGCATTAACCCGAATTTATTATTATTATTAATCATACCCTGAAGAAGGCATTCTGTTGCCGAAACGTCGGTTCAATAAAAGTTTTTTGCATCGTGACTATACGAGCTGTGCGGCCTCTTTTCCTTTTTTCAAATAATAAATTATAAAAACTTTATTTATGAAGCGCTTTTCGAAAACAGCCATTCGCCAAACAGTCAGATATTATATCAT
>NC_139705.1:19129104-19149104 GCF_964188405.1 Protomyctophum parallelum | reverse complement strand
GATTGATTGATTGAAGTATTTATTAACAGATTGGAGAATTACAGTACATTTCAAGCACAACTCAATACAAAACTGTTAACTGTGGACGACACCATAAAGCATTACACTTGTTTACAATAGGGTCCACCATGTTTAATTCATCATAACATTTAGAGACGTGCAAATATACACTTCTATATAGCCAAAAACAGGAAATCATCATTTAAAAGGGGAAGAAAACATATACAGTGAGGGGGGAAAAGGGGTGGGTGGGGATTCAGATTTTACGGGGACCAGTTTCTTATTGCAGCCGTCCGTAGGTGCTCTTTGAGAGCAGTTTTGAAGGAGTCAAGGGATTTGCATGTCTTAATGACTGTTGGTAGGGCGTTCCACATTTTAGTTGTATAGGAGCAAAATTAATTTAGTCCCTTGTTTGTACCAAATCTGGGTTGCACATGGTTTGTTCAGCCCCCTCTGGTGTTGTGGGTGTGGACTTCGTTGACATTAAGGATGTAGGCTATTTAGACAGGTACATGGGTATCTTGGTGGTGTATCGAATCTTGTGGACCAGGCCCATTGCAAGATGCTGTACTCTGTCATCAACCCTAAGCCATTCCAGCCTGTCAAAGTGGGCAGGGGTGAGGTGGGTTCGGGGAGTGAGGCCAAGTAGTAGCCTGACCAGTTTGTTTTGGGAAGTCTGGAGCCTTGTTTTAAGGGCCTTTGAGGTGCAGTGGTACCAAGAGGTGCATGCATAGTCGAATAAACCTTGTATGAGGGCCCCAGTTAGGGTCTTCAAGGTGTTTCTGTCGACCAGTGAGGAGATCCTGTATAGGAATCTTCTTGTTTGGTTCACTTTTTTGATTACGTTGGTGGCCATTTTATCACGGAAAGATTTGCCTCCAGGATGGAACCTAGGTAGGTAATTTCATCTTTTCGTGTGATAATATTGTCACCCACTCTAACCAAGAAGCCATCTGCGTTGCTGAGATTACTATTTGATCCAAAGAGAATGGATTCAGTTTTTCCGAGGTGTAAAGATAGTTTGTTAGTAGTGAGCCAGGTGCAGATTCTACCGAGTTCGGAGCTGAGGGCCTTTTCAACCTGCAGTTTGTTCCTGTCCGAGACCAGCAGTACTGAGTCATCTTTGAACACGAACAAGTTGCAGTCACAAGCTGATGTCATGTCGTTTACATATATTAGGAACAGTAAAGGTCCTAGTATGCTTCCTTGTGGAACACCACACCTCACTGGGAGGGACGGAGGGACAGTGTTCCGTTCACTTCCACCATCTGTTCTCTCCCCTCCAGGTAGGATTGCATCCAGCTCACTGATGTGCTATCAAAACCAATTGCTTTTAGCTTATTGTTAACCAGTATGGAGTGGTTCAGTGTCAAAAGCCTTTTGGAGGTCCAGCATGACCATGCCACAGTATTTGCCAGCATCCACCTCGTGTTTGATGTAGTCACTCAAATAGAGGAGGCATGTGTCAGTGGAGTCACTGGAGTGGGATGTTCTGAAGCCGGATTGGAATTCGTACATAAATTTATTTGTGGCGAGATAGTTTACAACCTGTTCATAGACTATTTTTTCCATCACTTTCGAGATGGAGCTAAGAATAGAAATAGGGCGGTAGTTGCCGGGGTCTAATTTGCTCCCTGTCCTGTGCAGGGGGGTTACTTGAGAACAGAAACAGACAGACAGGGAGAAGAAATAATGTCATCCTCCCGTCCTTTCTAGCCTGCCCAAGATAAAAGCAGTGTCCCTTTTATTCATGTTGTGGTTTTGTAGTAAACCTATTCCTTTGTTCTCATATACTTATTCAGATTATGCTTGGTTCTCCCATCATACTCATTACTATTTATTACTCTGTCTGTATACGGTATTATTTTTGAGTGGTGCAACCACTCCTACAACCAGCTTGCAATGTCCTCGTACGTGTTTGTGTGTCTGTGTGTCTGTGTGTGTGTCTGTCTCGTACTTGTTTGTGTGTCCGTGTGAGCATGAGTATGTGACTTAAAAATAGCAGTAGGGGGCGCCAGAAACAGTGAGAGGGGTAGTGACTCTAATGAGAGAGAGTGAGAGAGGTAGTGACTCTAATGAGAGAGAGAGATAGAGAGAGAGAGAGAGGGGGGGGGGGGGGGGGGGGGAATTGCACCACTCAGTTCACACGTGTGTGATTTTTACTGTACATACTGTAACATTTTCTGTATTTCTCTCATTTACAGCATTACTGTATAGCATTTCTGGCTAGACGCCACTCTTCATTTCATTGTCAAAGTATTTGTATACTATGTGCAGTGACAATACATTGAATCCAATCTAATCTATTCTTTTATGTGAGGAAATATGATGAACTCAATATCTCTCTCTCTCTTGATCTCTCTCTCTCTGTACCCAATCATCTTTATATAATTTTAAGGTTGGTGATGGTTAACAAAGGACAATCTGCATGTAATCTTGCATGAATCATGTAATTTGTAACCTTTGTTTCTCTCGGCTCTCTCTCTCTCCCCCGGGCCCTTACCCCCCACTTTTCTCTCTCTTTTTTGGCTCCTCTCTCTCTCTCCCCCTTCTTTCCTCCCCTTCTGTCTCTCTGCCCCTCCTATCTGCCACTTATGTGTGCACACCCGTTATGCGATGCTCAGCCAATGCTCAGCACAGAATGACACACCTTCCAGCCAATCACAGCTGCAATTTCGACGCCATGCAATTCCATCCTCAAATTTCATCCTCACATTTTGAGGACACAATTACTAAAATGATTAGTTCGATATTATATGTATATTCAAAAAGAAAACCATACTTTAACTGCATGCATCTCAAAGCCATAAGGAGGCTGTAAAACTGTGACCCTCCCTGTAGGCTATATAACGCTCATATACAGAAGGATCAAGTCAGCAAGGGTCTGATAATTTTCTCAGTTATGGAAGTTAACCTCTTGATAAAGCATTTAATCCTATAGACAATACTACATACATACTTGAAATTACTTACCAATGATATTAATTAAAGCTCTGCTCTATTTGGTTTAGCAGTTTCCAGTGAGCCAACACGGACAATAGCAGCACCCTGACTCCGTTTGACCTGAATGGAACATAACCTTAATTAGCATCATTGCAAACTCGACGTGAAGGAACATCGCATAACTATTTATGTCAATATGGCTGCCATGAAAAGAACCTAATGGGCATTTTGTAGAACATCATTTTATTCACAACGCCAAAACATAAATAGAATGCAAGGTATTGCCTTCAATGAGGACATTAATTTTTTGTTAAACCATGTCTTTGAACATCAATTTCCACTTAATATCACACAGGTGTTGACTGACCTTTCTCTCTCGAAATAGGCAAGGAGTACATTTTCACAAACTGCCATGGTTACCACATGACAGGTGTAAAGGCAGGCTATCATAATTAAACAAACTTAATGCAATAAGATCTAAATTAAGCACTTTTCAAAGTAGAACCATCATATTCAACATTCCATTAACACATGACACCATGTAGCTTCATGTACTGTACTGTACTGTACTGTACTGTACATACTGTACATAAACACATTTGGACCATTTCTCTCTGCACCATACACCATGAAACATTTTCTTTCAAAAAAAGCTCTCCCTCCCTCTTTCCTATCCGTCTTCACTATCTAAAAGCCAAAAACAAATCTTTAAAAAAAAGAGCAAACAAACAAAGCCTGGTCACGACTTAAGGCAGAGTGTCTATAAAGGCAGGGCTTCCTGTGTGTGAACTTTCCCTGGAAGTTGTGTTTCTGCTTCCGTCAAATTATAAGATTAAAAAGAAATAGCACATCTACAAACTCGGTAGAGCTTGTACATCTTCATTGTCTCCACCAGGCCGAAGGCATGGGGAGAGAGTATGTTTTGCACTCCGTCCGTCCGTGTGTGTGTGTGTGTGTGTGTGTGTCCGTCCGTCCGTGAGCAGCTCATCTCGGCCACCGTTAACCCGGTCGATGCCAAATTTTGCACACACACTCCCTGGATGCCAACGATGAACCTCTGCCCCAAACCTTCCAGAACGGCCTGTTATAGCGCCACCAGGAGGCCACTTTGTGCAAAACAAGTTTTTGCACAGCACACCTACAGATTTTGTCCAAACATCACGCAAATTGGTACACAGTCTCTCTAGAGCCATTCAACCAAACCGGTCTTTCAGATTTCTCACACTCCATCCTGATTGGTTAAGATTGGCTTCCAAAGTTCACAGGAGTGCTCAGTTTCAAACAAAATGCTGCAAATCATGAACACATCGCGTGATTTCCGTGAAATTGTGCACCCACATTCCCACTAGGCCGAGGACAAAATGCCACATGAACAATTTCAACTCAACCTCAAGGTGGCGCTATAACTGGCCGAAAAGTGTTTTTACCTCTAACTGCACAGATCTGTGGATAACCTGGTGGAGACCTGTGCCCAGAAGGGCACTTTTTCTAGTTTCATATATTTTGCAGCAGTGGCCTAAGGGTTAGAGGAGCACCCTTGCAACCATTATTATCCCCAATGCCAGTTGCAAGGTGTTGCATTGGTGTGGAATGGCCTTTATAGAAGGGGGATGAAAATAGACTTCCATTTTAGGAAGTGAAAGTGGGTTTCAAAACTCATTTCTCTACTCTCACTGTCTTTAGCCTCTTACTCACCTCGACCAACGATCGATCTACACAGGCACACGTACGTACGCACGCACGCACTTTGATAGAACTACATGGTCAAGCAATTCACTGTGTAGCAATTGTGTGTGTGTGTGTGTGTGTGTGTGTGTGTGTCTGTGTGTGTGTGTGTATGTGTGCGTGTGTGTGTGTGTCTTGGACCAGTTTTCAACTCCAGTCTGAGGCTATCCTGGGTTGGTTCATTCAAATTCCCTTTTTTCTGTTAAGTGTTCCTCCTTCCCTTTTCTCCTTTGCTTCCTCTTTTCTGCTTTTCCGTTGACTGTTCCAACCCCATGCACGGTGTTGAAATCACAACAGTCCCGAATTGTCAGCCACCTGTTTTGAATTAAGGTTTATTACAGTGCCTACTGCTGTGAGCTTGTCGATCTGCTATTTTCTGAAAAAGTTGTCCTAGAATACGTATGCTAGGGTTTAAGTGGTTAACCATGTTCAACCCGAACATCATCGGGCATGTAGTGCATCAGGCTTTGTTAAGCGTCTATATACGAACACAATTGGCCCATGTTCGGGGGAGGGAAGCCCGGGCGGGTTGCCAGGTAGGGTGATATTTGTCACTACACGTACTTCTACGGAAGTAGAACGGCACCTGTCAGCGGGAAGTGTTAGGCGGGAGGATGCGTCCTCCCGTTGGGGGCTCCTTACTGGCAGGTGAGTCAGTATAGACGAATTCAGAAACGAGTCTCATGGTCGCAGCTTACGTATTTCCTGTAGGCGGAGCCGACATAAACCTGCCTCTTAAAAAACCTCTTCTACTGAATGGTAGAGTGACGGATGTACAGTCTGCCTCAAACGTTACTCTTTTACCTGCATGCTGCTGTACTTTATACATCATGTAATCATTT
Organism: Protomyctophum parallelum; assembly: GCF_964188405.1. Classification (NCBI taxonomy): domain Eukaryota; kingdom Metazoa; phylum Chordata; class Actinopteri; order Myctophiformes; family Myctophidae; genus Protomyctophum; species Protomyctophum parallelum. The sequence goes on along the minus strand of NC_139705.1, from coordinate 19,143,594 downwards.
AAAGTATGAGCTTTAAAGTACAGCAGCATTTGGAATGTTGCCACTACTGTTGGAGCAGCCATGACTACACAGGTTCATCCCGATGTTCTGGGCATCTTTGTAATGTTAGTGTTAGTAAAAAGCAGGTAAAAGAGTAACGTTTGAGGCAGACTGTACATCAGTCACTCTATACCATTCACCAGAAGAGGTTTTTTAAGAGGCGGGTTTACCCCGCAGTTATGTCGGCTCCGACTACAGGAAATACGTAAGCTGTGAGCATGAGACCCGTTTCTGAATTCGTCTATATAGGATACAAGTGACAATACACAGAAATGTGTGTGGGGAGGAATCAATTGGCAGAATTGGGGAGAACAAGGGGTAATACGCCTAAGAAAACTAACTACTAGTAACTACACATATTAGTTAGATCAGTTCATATCATATATTATTTAGTTTAGCTTTGTGCAAAATATAGTTTCCTTATTTTCCCTGTGCAACCACTTGACTACAGCAAGCAACTGAGCAGGAGAACATCGCTCAAGGACATCAGTAGTTAGCCTTCACTTTCAGAGCTGTGAGTGCCTGCGTTTCAAACCGATATCCCTCTGTTCACTTCACTTAGGCTGAGTAGCTTGGGGCTACAGCTCCCAGCATGAGATCATTTATTCCCCGCTCAGCCAGGGATCCAAAATGGCAACCTCCTGGTCACATGAATCTATCTCTTCCTGTGTAGTTGCTGCTGCTCCGGTGGTATGATGCTGCACAGTATTGATTGATTGATTGATTGATTGAAATATTTATTAACAGTTTGCAGAATTACAGTACATTTCAAGCCCAAACTCAATATAAAGACTGTTAACTGTGAGTGGACGACCCAATTAAGCATTACACTTGTTTACAAGAGGGCCCACTTTGTTCAATTCATCAAAACATTTAGAGACGTACAAATAGACACTTCTATATAGTTAAAGAACAGAACAGGAATTCATCATAAAGGAGGTAAAAAGGGGAAAGAAACATATACAGTGAGGGGGAAAAGGGGTGGGGGGATTCAGATTTTACGGGGGCCAGTTTCGAATTGCAGCCGTCCGTATAGGTGCCCTGTGAGAGCAGTTTTGAAGGAGTCAAAGGATTCGCATGTCTTAATGACTGTTGGTAGGGCGTTACACAATCCTCAGTGTTCATTCATCAATTTGTATAACTCAAAATGTTACAGGGTATCTCTTCTGTTTGGACCTAACAACTTCAACTTCTATATTCCTCATTGACCAGGGGTCGTCTGTACTTAGTGATGAATTATGATGAATTCCTGTTCTGTTCTTTGGCTATATAGAAGTGTCTATTTGTACATCTCTAAATGTGTTGTCTTTGTATTGAGTTGTGCTTGAAATGTACTGTAATTCTGCAAACTGTTAATATTTCAATCAATCAATCAATAGTGTCTAACTTTTCCCTAAACACCAAATCCCTCTACTCTACACCAACAATAGGCTATTTTCACTGAATGCTTAAGCATGAGTCATGACATGCCCAGCAGATTAGGGATGTTCTTCATACTTAATCATCAAGCATTCAAATGTAGACAATATTTAACCTTTTAGAAAACGATGTAGTAGAGAAAAGATTATAATAATGTTATGTGGTTAATGTCCTAGTTGCTGCTGCTCTTATATGATGGTGTGCACTGACTGCAGCCTTGACAGACAGCTCCCCTCGATGCACACTCAGCCTTGCCCCAGTTCCCCTGCTGCCTGGACAGAAGACAAATCCACCCACACACACACACACACACACACACACACACACACACATACACACTGTGACACAAACACACACAAGCGCGCGCACACGAATGCACGCACGCACACATGTACCTGCATGCACGTGCGCACACACACACACACACACACACACACACACACACACACACACACACACACACACACACACACACACACACACACACACACACACACACACGCACATGCGTAAATTGACAAGCAGCAAAGACAAGTGTGAGAGAAAGATAAAGAAAAACAGAAATTGAGCCAGGCATGTGCATATTTATTTGCCTTTCTTTCTCTCTGGTCGTTTTCGCAGTCTCTTTCTCACCACAGGCACACGCAGCACTCACACACAAATAAATGAGCTATAGCCGTGTGTATGAGCCTATTATAAATGCACACACACACACACGCACACACACACACACGCGCGCACACACACACACACACACACACACACACACACACACACACACACACACACACACACACACACACACACGTATAAGAGAAATAAATTAGGTTGCTTTCGTATGTATGAATATATGCAGATGTTCCTGCTGAATAAATACACATAGACGAAACTTTCATATATACAGTATGTCTCATGCACACACACACACACACACACACATGCACGAACGCACGCACGCACACACACACACACACACACACACACACACACACACGGCCCAGGCTGCATGGGGTGCCTGGCTCCCTTTGTTGCCATGGTGGCAGTCAGCTGGAAGGAGTCTAAGTGGGCGTTGAGGACGAGGTCTGCTGCTGACTCCTGGACACACACACACACACACACACACACACACACACACACACACACACACACACACATGTTCATGTGTATGTTGTGCCATTGGAATTCAACATCAAATATGCAGTCAGAGCAGAGGGCAGAAACCTCTTATCTCCAGAGAAATGAATGCCCTTCTTGAGCATACACACCAAACACCACTAATATAAGTTATAGTACCTTGTAAAGTCTGCCGTGTTCATTCAAAGGAGCTGTAATGAATGTTTCTTCATTAAAAGAAGTGTTAAACAGCACTATGTTCTCTTAGGAATCAGTGTTCTTCCCATCTCTCCAGCTCTCCCTTTTTTGGGGGGTCGGGATAACCATTTCATCCAATCAGGAGAGAGAACTCAAGGATAAACCAGTGAAATTAGAATAGTATGAAAAACAAAATAAATGAGCTGACATATTGGAGCTGCGGCACTGAACTCTGTCCTGATTGCAATAAAGGTGTAACCCACCTGAAAATGCATCTTTTGTTTACTAAAGAGACTCCCGTTACTTAACAAATACTCTAGTCTATAGGAATGATTGCTATCAGAATATAGAGCTTTATATTTGTAATAATACACTTTCTGTTTTAACCAAAGAAAATCACCTTTGTGCTAATTTAAATGTATAGGGTAAGTTATATTGTTAAAAAAATGATAAAAAGCTATATATTATGATATAGTACTCATTGCTATTGTGTTGTTGCTCTTTGGTAAACAGAAAACACATTTTCAGGTTGGGAGACCAAATGTATTTTTGTTTATTAAAGAGCATGGAGAGACGGAGACAGGGAGAGCCATATACTTTTGGAGTTAAATATGGAAAAATTAATTCATAATTAATCATTCATACCCTGAAGAAGGCAAACTGCATGCCGAAACGTTGGTTTATTAAAGTTTATAGCATCGTGACTCCGAGCTGTGCGTCCTCTTTTCTTTAGTCAAAGTATTATCTCGTGGTCAGCACCTCGCCACTATACTGGTGTGCGCTCCTACCTTTCCATTTGAAATATGGACAAATTAACACTAGACGATTCACTGTGCCTTATGTGTCAGTGTTTTCTTTTCCCTTTACAAGGTCATAGCAATGTGTACAGTATCTACACATACTTAACTGGCCTCTGGCAGTAAGGAGATATCAAAACATAACCTGCTAAACGTCACAGTATATGGTTGTTTTTGTGATGTATTGTGTTATTTTTGTTTTTGTTTTAATGGAGCGTCGGCCATTTTGTCTTAATATCCCCAGGGCGGGATTCTTAATGCAGGACAGGACAGGTCATCCGTCATTCTGTCCTCTCCTGTCCCTCTCTCTGCACTCATGTCCTCCAATTTAGCAACAATGCCTGGAAAAATAATCTTTACAAATACCCAGCTCATTGTTTTGTATGTGTACTATAGTAGAATGATTAACATAAGACAATACTGAACAATGAACTTTGCCATACACAGGTTATGTGTGTGTGTGTGTGTGTGTGTGTGTGTGTGTGCGCGTGTGCCTGCGTGCACACACGTGAAAGAGAGCATGCATGCATGCATCTCTGCAGTATATGAATTATATGTGGTTAATGTGTATTTCTATGAACCACATGTGGTTTAATTAGCCATTATGTAATAGAAGCTAATAGACTCGCTGTAACGGCTTTCCTGACTGTGTTGCTGTCACTGAGTGAGACAGGTCACAAGACAGAAACATTGTATTTTATAATGAATATGCTTTAATTGCAAGAAAGATATAGTGTGAGAAAGTGTTGCATTTGCATGCTTTTTCGTGTATAGTGCATTACGTTTTTGATGCTGGTATGTATTGTCTGTGTGCCTGCAGTCAAATCGTCAGTGTTAATTTATCCATTGTGACTCTGAGAGCGTATGTGTCTAATGTAACCAAATGGTTGTGTACTCTCAGGATTTATATTTGCCTATAGTCTAGTCTAGTGTGTGTCCTCAGGCACTCTTTCTCATTAAAATGTGTTAATTCCAAGTCAGTGTGTGGGGAGTATAGCCTATGTTTGCTAGCACTTTCTATGAAGCCCATGTCTACAATGCATTAATACTTCTTCTTTCGTGTCGTCATTATGTCCAGTTCAGCCACGCCCTCATCCCCTGGTCCCAGGTGGTGATTATGTAGTGGGCTTATCATCATCATCATCATCATCATCATCATCATAACCTTTATTTCAATTCGGAGTACAATAAGAGGGACAGGCCCTCATTGCCCTCATGTATACGGCCGAATACAAAACACAAATCAACAATATACAAGTATTTTGTAACAGCACTCTTAAATATACGAATCAGAAAACACAAGATACCAAAACTAAATAACTAAAAGAGAGAATTAATCAAAACAATTACAATGTTGAGTAAAAAAAGTGCTGGAAATAATTTCCCTGAATTGACCCAGCTGGGTCAGGGAAGGCAGTGATGTGGATTTTTTGTGCGGGAACCCCTTTTGGTGTTAGCATTATGTTATGCTTTAGCTATTGAAAAATAGCAGATCTACAAGCTCATAGCGCGCCACCGAGTGGCGCGCTACGAGCTTGTAGGTCTGCTATTTTTGAAAAATCGAAGAACGACCGACATAGAAAGTTAAACATAGCTTTTTCAGAAAACTGTCAGGATGTAGAAGACATTTTTAGAATCTGATCTCAGGTCAGAATGGGTTAAGGACTTCTGGAGCTCATTCCAATCAAAAGGAGCGCTGACAGAGAACGCTGCTTTACCTAACTTTGTGTTAGCAAACCTTGTGGGTAAGGAAGTCACTAGAACGGGTTTGATAGGTACTAGGATTCTGATCCAACATAGAGCTAATGTAATGAAAATAAACATACCAGTGCTTACTGTGCTTATCACGTCTCTCAGAGAGAGAGGATAAGCCTGTGTTCCCATAGTGTACAATGATGAGTACCATAACTGTCACCAGTGACCCATGTTATAGGGCAGAATGGTAAACCGTATCGAGGTGCTTTAAAATGGATGGAGCAGCAATCCTGTAAATAATGTCCCCATAGTCTAAAACGGAGAGAAAAGTGGCTTCAACAATTGACTTTTTACAGGATGCCGGAAAGCAGGATACCATAACTGAATAATTATAGCTATACAAGCTCTCATAAATGGTCATAATGCTTTATATAACACAGTATAATTAGCCTATAGCATACAGGCTTTATATCTATAGTCAGAACACATTATGCTAATTGCTGGATACCGTACTCACGGAATAAAAAAGTGTATTTTATTTATCATAATTGTAATACATTAATAATAACTTTATAATGGATTATAGTGTGAGTCTATTGGTTATTGAATTCTTTAACGACATGAACCCTATAGCGTCCTTGTAGCAGCCAATAATGACTGGCAATAACGTCATAGTTGTATTATTATTATTTATATTATTGCTGTAATAATAGATACTGGCAATGAAGTGTCACATTTCTATGATAAATACTATTCATCTAACAGCAGTGTCCCAAAAATAAAACATATTTCCTACCAAGAAAAAACATAGTTTGTGTTGTGCAATTAGGGGTGTGTGTGACTGAGTGTGTGTGTGTGTGTGTGTGTGTGTGTGTGTGTGTGTGTGTGTGTGTGTGTGTGTGCGCGTGGGTGCGTGTGCATGTGACGGAGAGAAAGACATTTTAATGCTAATTGAACCCAAGAGAGTTGCCCCAAGAGGGTGAAAACAGGTGTAAGATTACACCCCTCACACGCTGTTGGTTGACTGTCTCCGTTAGTTTTATTCTCTTTCACTCACACACACACACACACACACACACACACACACACACACACACACACACACACACACACACACACACACACACACACACACACACACACACACACTCAATCGTGGCTCGCACTGACCCTGACATGCTTTGATTGTGTGGCTGTGGGGGTCAGAGGTCAGTGCAACTCAATAGGTGGAGGTGACCTGTGACATTACTGCCCTGAGACAGATAGAGGCAGAGGGAAGAGGACAGCAGAGGAGCTGCACCTTTTCAACGGATTCTCTCGTTATCGCCACTGCATTAAACAGTAATAACACACACAGCAATGCGCACACACGCACGCACGCACACTCAGAGAGATTAGATATTAGAGATTGTTTAATCAAATAATCTAAACATGATTTTCAACTAATTACCAAAGACAAGACGAAGACAAGACGAAACCAAACATGGACAGAGTAAAGGAAAAAAGAGAGAGATTGATAACTGAGCAACACTACTATGCTGAAACGGAGACGGAAATGAACAGAAGCAAAGAGGGTTAGAGTGAGAAAGAGAGAGAGAGAGACCGGGTTGAGATGAAATATTCAGCACTTTGTCAAAATATAGATACGAATATTCAGGGTTTGGTTTCACTTGACACACATGTTTCCTTTTGCACTCAAGAACACTGAAATCATGCATGTCATCAATGGAGGCATCTGTTTACAAACACACACCCCAAACCCTGCAGGGCTCCAAATCACTTGTCTTTTTTTTCCCCACTCCCAATTTATATTAGTTGTTATACGCCAATTAATTCTCCACACACATTTCTGTGTTGCCAGTCCACTGCTGTTTAACCCTACTGGCTCGCCTGCCAGTGAGGAGCCTCCACCGGGAGGACATACTGTAATACCCCTCCTGTTCAACACCCCCCACTGACAGGCGCTGGCCCAGCCTTATAGGAGTCACTAGATCACCCTCCCCAGGAGAGACACACTGTTATTTTATCCATACATAACACTGTGCATTTAACCCGATGACAGGTCCAGTTACATGCGAGTTCCACATGGATAAATTACTATTGCAATGTCTTTTGGGGGTCATGCCCCTTTTTGAGGGGAGTGAAAATTGGGATTGAGTCTGCAGTTCTAACTGCAATGGAGAGTATAACACAGTACACAGTTTGGGAGCCAGAAGGGACAAGAGTCTTGGACGTGTGGAGCGCTGTTCCCGGATGTTTTAGGGAAGGTTCTGACAGCTTCCCTGTGTTAAGATGATCTGAGTGAGTGTGAGGGGTTGTAGGGTTGGATCAGGCTTTGAAGATACTGGGATGTGGGTACCACACCTTTGGTGTCTTTATAGGCCAACACAGTAACTGGGAAGCAGTGGGAGACAATGGACAATGGATGGAGAAGACATGTGAACATTTGGACTGGTTGAAGTCTATATAGGGCCCTATCTTGCGCCACCCCTTATTCCTAAACTTATTTGCCATTGTTTTGCTATTTTGAAAAATATTAAAAAATAGTTCAACTAGCTGATCTACATCGACACGTTGTGAGCTTGTAGATCGGCTATTTGAACTATTTTAAAAGGTTTTTAAAATAGTAAAAAATGGCTAATAAGTTTCAGGATAAGAGGTAAGGGGTGGCGCAAGATATTGCCCCAAGAAGGGCCCTATTTTCATCAGGACTAAACCCCTTATCCCTAAATGTCTTTGCCCTTTTTTTTTTTTTTACTATTTTGAAAAACATTAAAATTGTTCAACTAGCTGATCTACATCGACACGTTGTGAGCTTGTAGATCGGCTATTTGAACTATTCCAAAAAGATTTTCAAAATAGTAAAAACGGTGGACAAAGTTACCGTGTGGGGGTCCCCGGAACACCCAGGCCCACAGGAGCATGCCCAGGGGGGTCCCCGGGACATCCAGGCCCACAGGAGCATGCCCAGGGGGGTCCCCGGAACATCCAGGCCCACAGGAGCATGCCCAGGGGGGTCCCCGGGACATCCAGGCCCACAGGAGCATGCCCAGGGGGGTCCCCGGGACATCCCGGCCCACAGGAGCATGCCCAGGGGGGTCCCCGGGACATCCCGGCCCACAGGAGCATGCCCAGGGGGGTCCCCGGAACATCCCGGCCCACAGGAGCATGCCCAGGGGGGTCCCCGGGACATCCAGGCCCACAGGAGCATGCCCAGGGGGGTCCCCGGGACATCCCGGCCCACAGGAGCATGCCCAGGGGGGCAGCACGGTTTCCGGTGAGCCTTCCCGCGTCCAAAACGGTTGAGAAATGTTACTGTGTTACTGTGTGGGGGTCCCCGGGGGGTCCATGTGGGGGCCCCCGGAACATCCATGTGGGGGTCCCCGGAACATCCATGTGGGGGTCCCCGGGGGGTCCATGTGGGGGCCCCCGGAACATCCATGTGGGGGTCCCCGGGGGGTCCATGTGGGGGCCCCCGGAACATCCATGTGGGGGCCCCCGGAACATCCATGTGGGGGTCCCCGGAACATCCATGTGGGGGTCCCCGGAACATCCATGTGGGGGTCCCCGGAACATCCATGTGGGGGCCCCCGGAACATCCATGTGGGGGTCCCCGGAACATCCATGTGGGGGTCCCCGGAACATCCATGTGGGGGTCCCCGGAACATCCATGTGGGGGTCCCCGGAACATCCATGTGGGGGTCCCCGGAACATCCATGTGGGGGTCCCCAGAACATCCAGACCCCCAGGGACGGCCCAGGGCTCGTACTGTACCACTTTAGTCTGTGCTGTACTCTACTGGCCACTTTAGGTGTTGCAGCTGTCCGTGCTCAGACACAGAGAAACGTACGCATAGGGACACACATTGCTGCGTAATGGAGCGGAGGCACCGCTCAAAAAAAGGAAAAGACGTTTAGGGATAAGGGGTTTAGCACTGACGGAAATAGGGCATTCTGCAGAGGCTTTTGCACGAGACTACGTACACTACTACAGCTTACATTCCTTTGTATTTCCTAAACAATAAACATTGAGGGTATGCACTTAAGAGAGCAGAGTGCTGTAGCAGCTTGGCTATACTGTACTACTGTAGGTTATACTGTACTACTGTAGGTGGGACAGAGTGAGAACATGAGAGAAAGAGAGAGAAAGTGAGATTGTGATTGTGAGTGACTGTCAACAGCTAATCTTGCAAATTGCTGGACCAATCAGCGCCAAATATCTTTAGCTATGGGCCAGGAAAAACAAATCCCTGATTATGTTTCGCATTATGTTTGATATGTAATCATACCCAAGATGACGGATGTCACAGTACTGACAAGACATCACTGGCATGATCTGATGCTCTGGAAGATGACTAACATCATATACTGGCCACATGATGGCCGAGATCCACATAATATAGAAGCTATGCCATTATTAAAACCCCTTTTAATTGCATTATTGTTATTTATTGCTGTTATTAGAGGGGTTGTGTAAGAGGAGAGGGTGGCAACCCAAATGGATCCTAGAAGAATGTACTGTATAGGCTAATTACTTTATGCTGAATGAATTTCACAATTTAAAGATAACCCACTCATTACACTACACATTAACTCCATTCAGCAAGGTGGTGGGGGAATATAAAGTAGCAGGAGGGTGAGATAAGAAATGTGCAGCGTATAGGAAAGAAAACAACAGAAATCACACTAATATGGCAAGCCGTTTTAACATTTAATAGCTATAGCCTGGATATGTATTCCGGATATCTGTATTCAGTTCTTCCTAGTAAATAGTCCCTTTAGATGGATTTGCCATGGATCCTAGACAGAGTATTAATTCAACTCTGAGAGAATCGGCCTGTAAGGATTTCACTATGTACATATGTAGGCGGCCTAACGTCTGGACTTGGAACTGGGGTCTCCCTCATGGGACCACTAGCCTAAAGGGACATCCCCTTTAGTGTATAGCAGCAATAGTGGCATCTGTCAGATGACCAAAAGCCTAATATCTCCACCGGCCAAGGAGGAATTCCTCTTTAGGCTATAGTGGCTATATTTGTTTGAATCCTCATGGGCATTACACATACTTCCCTTATCCATTCATTCCAAAGTCATTGAGGAAACAAGCCTACAAGATAGAATGTGGTGATGTGAGAGGAAAAGAGACATGTGAGATAAAGACGTGTGAGAAAGTTAGTAGTGAATGAGAAGACGAGAGCAGAGGAGGAAAGGGAGGGAGGGGCTGGGGAGACTGGAGAACGACAGACAGACAGACAGACAGACAGACAGACAGACAGACAGACAGACAGACAGACAGACAGACAGACAGACAGACAGACAGACAGACAGACAGACAGACAGACAGACAGACAGACAGACAGACAGACAGACAGACAGACAGACAGACAGACAGACAGACAGACAGACGGAGAGAAACAGTGGGAGCTAGGGAGCGATATAAACTATAGAAATACTGTGCAATATGTAGTCTGATACATGTCTATTGTATGCACCTTGTGCACTGTCCCATTATCAGGTACTGATTACATCTGTACAAAGATATTTTAATCTCATTATAATTAATTGCTTTTTATGTTACTGGGACTCTCACAGTGCAATCCCACACTTTTAATGAAGGTTGATTACTTGCTTGCTTTGATTGATATAGATAGATTGGTTGAATGATTGAAACATAAATGCCAAGAATTAGAAACAAAACCCAGAGAGAACTAGAAACAGATAATTGCAGTGGTTAAGGAACAAATATGAAAGGGTATAGGGATGAATGGAGTGAGAGAGAGAAAGAAATGGAGGGATGGAGAGTGGAGGGGTGAACTGTGTGGTCTGACAGCTGTCCCCTGTAGCGCTGTGTGAAGGCCATTTACTGGCCTGGTCTAGTGGGCTCCCTGTCAAGTGTGTGCGCGAGTGTACACACACACACACACACACACACACACACACACACACACACACACACACACACACGCACGCACGCATGCATGCACGTACACACGCACGCACAGCGCAAACAGAAACATTCACCAAGTTGCAAATCTCTCTGCCTGTCTCTCACTCTCTCTTCTTTCAATATTATTTTCTATCTATCTATCCACCCATCTCCCTATCTCTTTCCTCTATATCCAAGCATCTCTCTCTTGTGTAGGCCTATATATAAATCATCTCTCTAAACAGAAACATGATTGTCCATGGAGGCCATGTGAAGCAGGACATCATACTAATGATGCAGAACGAACAGACATGTACAGTAGCAAACAGACAGTTGACTGTACCTGGGACTCCAGAACACAGCTGGATGTTGCACTGAGGTTCATCTGGTGGTGTCACTGGAAACGTTTTGAATCAAGGTTTCCCTCAGCATAGCACGGTAAAGTGTTTGGTACGTACAGTACAGGGCAATATACTACAGTACATACGGGGCGGCAGTGGATAAGGGGTAGAGTGGCCGTTTGGAAACTGGAAGGTTCCCAGTTCGATCCTGGGCTCCCCCAGAGTTAGTGTCGAAGTGCCCTTGAGCAAGATGCTGAACCCCTAAATTGCTCACGATGAGCAGGTTGGCAGGGCCGGCTTAAAGGGACATTTTCACTTTCAAAAAATGTTTCTGCCATTTTATCGTCTACTCAGGCTTATGTGAACACCCTAGACAGTTTTTAAGTCGCTCGATTTTAGATATTTGGTAATCATTTTTAGCTGCCCCACCCCCTATACAAACCCATTGTAGCTTCAAACTCCATATTAACCACGATAGATTCATCGTCCTTTTTTCTGGTGACTGATGTTAGGCGAGGGGGCCGTGTTTTTTCATTTACGGTTTTCAGTCATTTTTAAATATTGTTTTGGAAAAGAATGAGGAGGCAGCTGATGCTGTGTGACGGAGGAGACTAAAGAATAAAAACAATATTTAAACATAAATGAAAACAGTAAATGAGAACCCCTCACGTATTAGGGAAAATAAGGTGTTTTCGATGAATCTAACATGGTTAAAATTCAGTTAGTTATCTAAATACTGAATCGAGCGACTTAAAAACTGTCCAGGGTGTGTGATAAAAGAATGACAAAAAGGGTTTTTTGAAGGTGAAATATCCCTTTAATGAAAGGGCTTTAGGCACTGCCTGCAGCACAGGGCACCAAAAGGAGGGAAGGAAGTGAAAGAAGCCTATATCTGCAACAGAGCGCCAACGTGTAGTAGCAAAGGCTGCTGAAGGAGCATTAAAATGGTGAAACGTGCCGGTGAATCAACAACTTTCCACGCTACCGAAGTATTTTTGGCGGTCGCGACTCGCCAGCCCCAAACGTTGAGAACCCCTGCCGTAGAGCGCAGTGATGTGGTGTGACCTCACGCCAGTCACAGTTGGTGGAGAGGTCCAAGTAGGCCATGATCACCTTGAGCAAGACAGACAGACATGCATGCATACAGTATTTACAGTATTTACATATAACATAAACATGTGCACATGCTAACGCCAATGCAGACAGATCTATAGGCACATAAGACCATACAGCCCAGGAAATATGTTTCCACTGTATAGAGCGCAGAAGAGATATGCAAATAGCCCAAGGCATTTAACGCATGCATGCATGCATTGCGCACGCACGCACACACGCACGCACGCACGCACGCACGCACGCACGCACGCACGCACGCACGCACGCACACACACACACACACACACACACACACTTCTGAAGTTCTGACACACCATGATACACATGCATTGCATAGCCTAGACCAAATGTGCATACCTACCTAAGTTAACCTACCTGCCTGCACACATAAAAAATACACACAATTACAGACATAATATGATCACAACACACAGTGGCACACTGGCACCAACTCACGGATGCATGCGAACGCACGCACGCACGCACACACACACACTCTATACACCCCTGTCACTGTGCACATTCAAGCACATTTTAACACGCAAACTTAAAGGCACGCATGCATAGATACACATTTTTTTTTTAAGGGACAGATAGTAGGCTGACAGGAAACGGGAGAGAGATGGGGGGATGACATGCGGTAAAGGCCGTGTCGGGTTCGGGAGTCGAACCCGCGGCACACCGCGACTGGATCACCAGTCCGGTGCCCAGACCGTTACGCTACGGCCTGGGCCCATAGATACACAATTGTCAGCAGTATATGTGTAAAGTGTGTTTTGTCATTCTATGGAGACTGTTAAGCCTGATTCATATTTAGTTGCGCGTGGGTGTGTCGTCACTGTCGTGCACCGAAAAGAGCCGAACTACAAACGTCACCAATTAACGCATCATGGCAACGCCACGCGTTCTGAGCTTGTAGATCGGCTGTTTTTGGTGTGCAACACGGCATACGACTATAAGTACAAGTAAGACGCGCAAACGCGGGAAGCGAACGCAGCTGTGTGTGTGTGTGTGTGTGGTTGTTTGTGTGTGTGTGTGTGTGTGTGCTACAGCTGCGCCCTCTGGTGGCGGGCGGGTGGTGTCACAGCGGGACAGACACACAGACACACACACACACACACAGACATGATCTGCAGGGTCTCATAGTTAGTGCTCAGTGCATTCGCAATAAATCTGCCATTATCTCTTCATGGATGAAGCTAACTGCTGAAGCATGACCTCCAATGTCCCCAGCCTTCTGTTCACTTAAAGACTAGCCTACTTATATGATCATATAAGTCTGCACAGTAGCCTACATACATAATTAAGGTAGGTTATTGCCACTTATTTGGAAACTAAAAGATGTGTCCCTTGTTTATTTAACTGATAAGATAATTTTGAATCAATCAATAACACACATCTTACAGTTTTTTTCTTTTTCTACATCAGATATCTTGGATGTTCTGGGATTTATTTGTCTTAAAAAGAGTGTCCCTTAGTTGAATTTATATTCAGGTAGTTGACAACAGTTTTGAATGTTGCCATTCAAAACATGCCCTGCCGAGATCTTGTGGTGAGCATCTCAATGTTTACTGTCCGTCACATAGGCCATCAACAAAAACTGCAAAAAAGGTATAATTAGATTATTAAAAAGGGGTAATAGGCCTACTGTAAATGTCTGTGGTCAATGAAACATGTATCATCTAGCTATATTTCTTCTTCTTCTTTGTTTTGTAAATGATTTGAACTGACTGAATGGAGTAGTCACGTTATAACTTAGTTCTTTGTTCCTGCCTACTCCTTACCTCTATGGGTTTATTTTTGACCAACAGTGCCCTCCAGTGGCATACTAGGTCATAAAGTAAAGT
>NC_139705.1:19079104-19126604 GCF_964188405.1 Protomyctophum parallelum | reverse complement strand
TGTTAGCATCTATTTCCTCAGTAATAACACATCATGCAGATATTTTTTAGCTAACTGACACACAAGAATAATGACACACACACACACACACACACACACACACACACACACACACACACACACAACCAATAATTATTTTTGTTGTTTTGTTCTTGTTTTATATACTGCAATCGTGTTCTCTGGATATTCTATATTTATTGTACAATGTTTCTATTGTGTTTTACATAGGTAGAGGCCTCGTATAAGCCCCTTGGGCTTTTTTGCCTCAGCCTAGCACTTTACCCTTCTTATATTTATATGTTCACTGTGTTGTTTTTTATACTGTGCTAAATAAATAAATACAAATACAAAATACAAATACAGTAAACAGTCTGTGCAATTCCTCTCTACAACAGTCGAGGGCAGCGTAACTCCGTTTTCGTTTTTAATCACAAGCATCATAAACATTATCACATGCCCAGCCTTTCTTTGCTCTGCCTCTGGGTGATAAAAGAAAATACATTTTGTTTTAAATGACCAAACCTGCCTACTGATGATGTGACTGATGGGCAGTTTTCTCCTCCGAGTGAGAACAACTTTTATGAAGATAGGTTGAAATTGGGCAAAGTCCTTTAAAATGTTCTATGTCAAATTGTCAACTATCTATGTCGAAGATGCAAACAAATTTAAATCCTACTCGTAATACCTTTACAATCACACTGTACAACAAATAGGATTAGAAGCAATACTTAATTTGTAGATTTTAAATAAAGACCTAAATTTTTGAGGGGCGATTCAACATTAAATTCCCATTGACAATGAATGGATGATTTACATCATATGATAAATATGATATTTGCTAAGACACTAGCCTATGTCTGAGCAAATCAATATTTTTTCCTACACAAAGTAGAAAGTAAGAAATTAAATTCCCATTGACAATGAATGGAGAATTTAAGTCATATGTGTATGATGTACAATGATAAGAGCGCCCCTCACTTCACACAGGTGTGATTTTTCTAATTCTACTATAGCTATAATAATGCCTCACTTTGGGAATTCCATTTGTGTTTGAGATGTTTTTCTACAATCAAGAATGCAGTGTTTTAAAGAAACAAGTCCAGACAGACTCCTCTTTTTTAGGCATTAACCTCGGACCTCTATAATCCCTGCTGCCCTGGGTCATCGACTTTTGGTCACCTACAGCGAGTCATATCGTTCTCTCTCTCGCCCTAGATCCTCCTTCAATGTTTCACCCTTTCTTCTTTCACGTTCTCATCCCTTTTTTAAGTTCCCAAGTTCCCATCATTCTCTCTCTCCCTCACTCACTTCGCTTTCTATACCTGTCACTCTCCTTCCTTTTTCTTGGCCCCCCACTTTCCATCAATCTTTCTTCTCTGAATGTGGTTCCACCTTCCTTTCTCTCTCTCTCCCCCTCCCTCAGTTGTTCCAGCTCTCTCTGAACACCTGGGTATTCAGGCCTTCAGACAAATCGTTACATTTCTGTCATTTGAGGCAGCTTTAGGGGAACAATTTACAATTTAGGCATTTAGCAGACGCTCTTAATCCAGAATGATTTACAATAAGCAAGAACAAAAAGCATGGCAATACATCACATACATAAACAGTAGTTATCATGAAACATGCGGTAAGCTAAGAACGTAACAGTGGAATATCTATATAATGAAACTAGTATATAAACTATACTATACTATACTATACTATACTATACTATAAAGTGCTATGACTACATAAAATGCAATTCTAGTGCTGTCTACGTAACATGCTATAAGTCTGTATAAAATGCTATCTAAGTCTACATAAAGTTCTATCTAAGGGGCAAGAGTAAGTGCTACGGGCCATGATGGAGTCTGAAAAGGTGGGTTTTCAGACTACGGCGGAAGATTGGGAGTGCAGGCTGCAGTTCTGATTGTAATGGGATTCCATAGTTTTGGAGCCAGAAGGGAGAAGAGTTTGGGACGTGTGGAGTGTTGTCCCGGCGTTTTTAGTGATATGAAGGTACTTCCAGCTTCCCCGCGTTGGCTGATCTGAGTGCGCAGGAGGGTTTGTATAAAACGCATTCGTTTTGCACAAAAAACTAAAAACTAAAAATGCCCATAGCCGTCATCACAAATGTGATGAGGTCAGCAAGTGGCTATGGCTGAATTTAGCCCAAGGAGTATGCTGGACACATGCTATACTTAAAGTATAATGAAATTTGGAATATTTTGCCTTATATTGGTTGATAATGGTACCCCAACTTTCAGCAGCTGTCACAAAGTTTCCCAAGGGAGTTGGGTTGGAACACATTTTTCTGTGATAGTAGACACCTTTATGAACACATCTGTTGAGAAAGCTAGTGGTAAGCAGATTTGCCACAACTTAAGCTAACTTTACCCAACTAATATGCCAGCATCAGAGTTTTGTATTCTGTACGGGGAGCGACAGGGAGCCAATGGAGGGAGCGGAGAATGGGGGAGACGTGTGAGATTTTTGGGTGGTTGAAGACCAAGCGAGCTGCGGCATTTTGGATCAGTTGGAGAGGCTTAAGTGCACATGCCGGTAGGCCAGTAAAGAGGGAGTTACAATAGTCAAGTTTTGACAAGACTGTTGTCTGGATTAGGAGCTGGGCTGACTCCTGGGTGAGGAACGGTCTAATTTGTCGTATGTTATAACATGAAGACAGACATAGTTTTGCATAGACACAAGGACACAAATAACCACACACGTGCACTGCATACATGCACATGGCTCTCTTTCTCTATCGCAGTCAGCACATGGTCTGAACTATGGATGGGCAACCGAAAATATAACGAAATAATCAAAACCAATATTTAGAAAAAAAGATTGACTTAATATATATTTCTTATACTATATCAATGAATCAATTCAAATAGATTTTATGTAAGCCTTGGCAAGCCATGAGGCCCATAGGGCAGGATTATGCCAGATCTCCTGGTTGTGTAGAGCTTGAAGTACACCCCCTGGACATGATGGACAAGTACACCTCCTGGACATGACGCTATATGTTGCAGCCAGGACCCAATCCAACTCTTCATGCTGAGTGCTAAGCAGGGAGTCTTTGGTATGACCCGGCCGGGGATCGAACCCCAACCTCCCAGTCCCAGGGCGGACACTCTTAACCAGTAACCACAAGGCCACTGAGCTGGTCTATATAATACGTTTTATAATCAACTAAAAAGTCTGATTAACCACTTAACCCTGTAACTATATACTATTTATACTTCCTTGTACAAAAAGTAAAAAGAAAAAAAACACATTGCACAAGCTTAAGATCTGCTATTTTCACTTAGCTTTATCCCCAAATCGTTCATTCATTTTAAATAATAATGGTATGGACGGCTCCATTTATTAATACACGCTAACATTATTAAATTTGCTCTCCTAGAGATCCTAGTAAAATAAGGAATGTTTAACAATCATTAATTTAAGCACCACAACAGTGTATGGCAGCTGTCAGATGAAGTTCTTGGAAGTCCACACTTCTTACAGTATGAACTTCCTCTTATTTATTTTGGCTACAACGGCCCAGCAGTGCAACAGCCCTGCATGTATCGATTCATTCCTAACTGACTCCTTCCTAAGTTCCTTGGAACTCTCTGGAGTGTTGTGTGTGTGTTTCTCAACAGGAAACACTAACCCACACATAAATATACACATTCACACAACACTGGTAAGTGTGTTTGGACACAAAGCCACAAAACAAACAGAGTGCAGTTTGCTCTCCTTAAATGATTAGCCATGGCAGTTAATACGAGTGACATAATTACCTTCAGAAGGGTAAAGGTGAGAGGGGAATTCGGGGAAAGGTGAGAGGGGAATTCTTCAAAAATACTCTGACCGACCTGCAGAATTGTATTTTTCATCCCACAAAGTAAATTGACATTTTGACTTAAAGGAGTGTGTGGCTCCCCTGGTCTACAGTGCATCACACTGTCTTACACACACTGTTTACATTGCATGTTGAAATTGCACTTGAAATAAAACGTCTTCATCCTTATTCTGCTCGAGTGGTATATATTCAATGACAGAAATACTGAACCACTCTCTTATGAAATGAAGAGAGGTACATTTCAAGAATACAATTGTGCTTGAGTTTTCTTTATTTTATTGGTAGATCAAGTATAAACTTATGAGCTTAGTTGGAATAGTCTGGAATGTCTCATTCTTCCATGAATTCTAGAACATTTAGTCTTGACAGAATGGTGATTTTTGTCTTCACTCGGGTGGAGTCCTGGGTCTGTCACATGAGCAGACAGACATGCAAGTGTACAGTACATAATGTATCGATCGGGTGGAATCCTAATATGTCCAAAACTGAGTCAAATTCAGAAATAGCAAAAGTAGCAGATCGACAAGCTCAAAATGCGAGATGCTACTACTTTTGATAGGTTTGTGTGATGCTGTAGTATCACAGAGTAGAGAAAGTAGACCATTCACAAAAAGGATAATAGGTTTCTGCCCAATAGAAAATATATTCTAGGGCTGCAATTATTGTTTAACTTAAAATAAATAGCAGCAGATGCAAAAGCTCACAACTTAGTTGTGAGCTTGTAGATCAGCCATTTTCACAAATTGTTTTTTTATTTTTGAATCCCCAAGCCCTCTCCACATTTATACTCTTTTTTTAGGGCTGAAAAACACATTGTCATGGATTAAAGCAACTGAAAGATGTTGTATTATTATGGCCAAGTCCTATAATGTGTGATTTCATTTGATTTGTGAAACAGTGTGAAAGGAGCCAGTCCACACTCACGCCGTTTCCTAAACGATTACTTACACAATATGTAAAATTATGATTGTCAGACCCTGTTGAAGACCCAAGTGTCAAAACGCATCAGTCGACTGTTGCCTTGCTCAATATATCTAGTATTTTTTCACCCGAAGACGGAGTGCCTCAGTACCTTTTCCCCTAAAGTCTGCCTCACCAGTCACCACAAGCAGGACTTTAGATTATTTGAGTGCATACTACCTGTTCCACTGAAGAGCACCTGTTTGCAAAAGCCGAGGCAGTGCTTTAAACTGTAAAAGTACGAGATTTTAGTAATATTGTTCCTGCTGTTCTACATTCTGTCAACCAGGAAAGAAAGCACAGATTGAGGCTTTAAACTTTACCTTTAAGAAATATCCAAGACAATATAGGGTTTTTTGGAAGATACTTCTAAACATATTGATAGTTTGACCTCTTCAAATGCTATAATTTAATCTTAACATAATAACCAAAAATAGCCTATCTATAGGCTAGGTAAATAGCCTATTTTTGCTGTGCAACATGCTACCATAGAAGACATGCTGGCTTCTATGGAATCTGAATGACTGAAATGCATGCATTGTTTTGACATTTCTCCAGTGCAGTGGTTTTCAAATGGTAGTCTGTGGGCCACTGGTGGTCCACCATTAAGGTATCGCATGTGGTCTCTGACAATGCAGTCAGTAATATAAATCAGTCAGAAATTATTTTTTTATTTTTTTATTTTTTCATTATTTTATTTTTATTTTGGAGAAACATAGTAACTGTTGGTATTTGCATTACATGAGTACAGTGGAATTAAAGAGAATAAAGACAAGATCCTCATTATCAATCAATGGTCATTTGAGGAGGCTTGGGCTTCAAGACCAAATGTACTTCAACAGAAGAGGATCAGCTCATCGACATGTCCACAGACTCTGTCAAGAGTGTATGAAACACAATCCCTTGTTTTGGATGATTTGTCCGGCACAATTCCACGAGCCCCAGCTCTTACAGTAAAAGCAAAATGGGTCAGTTACTGAGAAGTCAGAAATCCTCAGGAAAGGGAGTTAGAATCTCAAGAAGGGGCAGTGGTCCCTGTAAGTACTCTCCCCTCCCAGCAGGCCAGCACAACAGGTGATGGTCCCTGAAAATCCCTGCTCTAGTGATGGAAGTGCTGTATCTGTACATACAGTACAGAGTACATCTGTAAAGCGGCCTTGTGTATATTTTACTATGAGCACACCTGTAACCATATACTGTATGTTTATAGTTAACAGTAAACCGGTAGATGCTTATTTCTTCTTCTAAGTTCTTATAACTTCTGTTGTAGAAAAACATTTAAATCAATTAGTGAGATTAACTGTTGCAACCTTAATACACATACAAACAAACTCATAACAAATGTGCACATGTCATGTACCCATGCTCTCACACACACACACACACACACACACACACACACACACACACACACACACACACACACACACACACACACACACACACACACACACACACACACACACACTATCTCTCTCTCTCTCTCTCTCTCTCTCTATCTCTATCTCTCTCTCTCTCTCTCTAGGCAAAGCATTCCATGCTGGTCTTGGCTCTCTCCATCTCATGGAGGAAGTTGTAAAACTGAGGGAGGGTCAACTCTGGATAAAGTAAAAACAAAACAAATGTAGCATGTGCATTTGTTACACTCAGGTACTATAGAGCTGAAATGTAACAGCTAAAATAGCAATCATGCATAAATATATATATATACGGCAAGCTATTCAGTTAGTTATTTTAGTGCTGCCAAATAGTATGCACGTGTGCTGTGCACCGAGCTTCTATTGTGCTAATAACATTAGACTCACTCACCCATGTACACATTTTCAGTGGAATTCCCCTTTCTGATCACCAACTTCAGCTAAAACACACAAAATCCACCTTCAACAAGACTCAACAAAGATGTGTAAACTCTGATGCTGTGTGCGTGTGTGTGCGCGCGTGCGTGTGTGTGTGTGAGAGAGAGAGGAGAGAGTGTGTTCTCTTTGTAATGCTATGTGATGGCAATGTCGAAATTATGAAAAGTTATTTATCTCAATGATTGTGTGTGTGTGTGTGTGTGTCACAGTGCTGTATTTTTGAGGTTTTCACCTGTAGAAAGATATTGCCAACCTTCTGTATTTCACTGGTGCCAACAGTTACTGTAGAGACAAGATGTGGCATGATCGTTACCTTTTCAACAGTGACATAATCACAAACAAAGACATGATGATCTCTTAAGTAGATGTTCATTTGTTCATTTAGTGGTCAACACGCTTTGTTTCAACATTGTTTCCATACCAACACGTCTGCTTCCAAAGATCAACAGTCTATAACTTAGAGGGACAGTCCCACATACCTGGAAGAAACTAACCATAATTATTTAAAAAAGACTCAGTATTGCCCCTGCGGCAACAGTCGTTTGGAAATGTTGTTTCTGCTAATGGAACTCCGATGAAATTCGGAGGTCTCCCTCAATGCGTTCCTGCTGTTCATTTAAAGATTTATTGACTGATTGATTGTTTCTCTTGGCAACACATTGTATAGATAGATGCTGTATTTGTCCTTGCTGAAATTAATTTTGCACCAAAATGAACACATTAGCAATAGAGGTCGGCTCATTTCAATATAAACTTCAAAATATAAAACTCTAAACTACCAAAGCCTCCAAGACATGGCATACAGTTGTCTGATTTGACATACTGTATCATGCATTTGTCCTTGCGGAAGAGGCCTAAATGAGCCCCTTTTAGACGGACCAATTTCAGTGTTGCACCCAGGTCCCCCATATAAAACTGTCACAACTCCACTGTGGAGTTATTTGTGAAGAGGCCTAAATGAGCCCTATTTAGACAAACCGATTTCAGGCCACCCCCCTATAAAACGGTCACAAATATTTACATTGTCATACACGCTGAAGAAGGCTTGATGCCAAAATGCGCCTGTGTTTTCCATGCACGTTGATATGAATTCAAAGTACCAGAAGGACTTCGGAGTGCTGGCTATTTCTTTCTTACTGTGAATCTTCGTGAGCCGTGCAACCGGTAAACTGCATATACAGACTGAGAGAGTGCTTGTTTATCTTTTCTACTGTAGTACTACTACTACAAGTCTCTAGATGTCAAGGTGGTATGGAGAAACAAGGGAGTCTGATAGAGTAGAGTTAGAGTACAGTTGCTGACAACTGACAAAGTTCATATCTAAACAATCAATCAGGGAGCATTATTGTACATTAAGATCATGACTCAGTGTTTTATTTTGTGGGAAAATAGACAAAACTTGAGGCACTGAAAGTCACAGATTTAACAGCATATAACTGTACAGTAACCTTCAAGTCTGTATTGTGTGAAATACATTTGATTGTAAATGTAGTCTATACCGATGTCATCATCTCCTGTGTATGTGTGTGTGTTTGTTGCAACGTTAGAGAGGAAACAGAGATCCAGCGAATGAACGAAATGGAAAGAAAATACGTTATTAATTATGCTAATTTGGCAACTTTAGAGATCATCTTTACGAGTTTACGACAACTAAATGGGTTACACAACTCTAGCATGTGCTTCTTATTTGAAAAAAAAACAGCCTGTATGCCACTTGCTGAATGAAAATGCTTCAGTACTGGAGCTTCTGTGACTGCAGTGCAGTCTGCTTTATTGTTAGTCAATCGGTATTGTGTTATATAAATCTGTGGGCTATAGTTTTACCAAACACTGACACTGTTGTGTAGTGCCACACCTCTGATCCCAGAAAGCCGGTATGCTATCTATAAAATCTTTACTGTGGCTTCTTTACAGTCTGTGCATTAATGACAGCTGCTCCGACGCCAATATTGCGCAATAACTGTGTAAATGTGTCTCAAGTAACCTACACAAAATGAATTGATTGTGCCAAGTGAAAATAGCATAGAATAAATCCAACATTGTATGTGATCATTTTGTAGCTGGGTTTGTCCTTACCTCCAAACTTCCACTCCATATCCACCAGTTGGTTGACCATCACAGTCTGTCCCACTGCTAGCCTGGAGAGCACAGCGTAATGGACACCCCACTGAGGAACACAAAGACACACTCACCAATCCATAACACAGAAATAAATGCACACCAGTTATTTTGCTTTGAGATTCACAATGGTGCCTATTCAAGATCAACCTATAACACAATGACAATGTTATATCACAAACGACATTGCTGTAAACTGAACACAAAATCACAAATAAACCCTCTTGATTCTTGATTTATTTACCCTGAGAAAATATGAAGTCTGCTGATGTAGCCTCAGAAAAATATATTTATTATATACAGTGTGTGTGTGTGTGTGTGTTTGTTAGGAAACTGTATTAAGACAAAGAGTATCAGCTAAATCAAGGCTAAAGTATCTAAATGCAGTAAGTGGAGATTTACCTGCTGTGAAAAGTGATCAGCTTTGTCTTCATTCAGTCCTGGTTGATCAATAGGGATAAATTGGAATCAAAACTAGCAATACAGTTGTTTTTTTTAATCAAACTAATGATAATGCAGACCTCTCATCGTGGTACCAATGAATTGGAGTAGGTCTGTCATCATGAAAACCGTTTTAATACTTAAATTAAAATAAAATAAATATAGGGGTCATGGACAGTATTTTTCTTTGTTGAGACAGATAATAGCTAAATTGAGTAGGAGTCAGCAGGGATGAAGGCAGCATTACTGTGGTTATATGTATACAGTACCTACCAGAGATCTTTGGACATGTCAATATAGATTGAGAATTGTCACGAATTGTGAAAATAGCAGATCTAGAAGCTCACAACGTGTCACCATTGTTTTGACCCATTTTCACATGATACCATCACACAACAAACTATAGGCCAGCCAGGGCATACGTTTTTATACTACTTCGTACAATGCTGCTAGTACAAATTAAACATCCTTTGGATTTAAATTCTTAGTGAGGAATATCTTTGCCATACCTAATGTCAGAAGGTCTTCTTTGACCTGCTCAGCTGTTAGATTCTTCTTCAATGCACCTGGAGAAGAAGAAGAGGAACAATGATTATTTTAAAGATGTTTTAAGAAAGAGAGGCCAGAGGGCAAGGAGATTCTAAAGATAAATGGTTGACAAGAGTAATTTTTTGTGTGTGCTTCAGCTGGATTTGAATGGCTTTTACATGACTGAATCAACAGAAAGAGACAGACAGACAGAGGTTAGCTTTTATTATTATTATTATAATCACCTTGAGGCACCAGTAGAACACTCTTCATCAGATTCCTCAAAGGTCCAGAACTCATCCCATGTTCTCCCGCAAACTCACTCAACTGCAGCATAAACCTCTCTGCCTACACACACGCACGCACGCAAAAACACACAAACACATTTTGGTCCTTTGGTTTCTACTTCCCATAAATTACTACCAGTTTATTCCCCACCAGTTTATAGAAGAGAGTCTGTGTGTCCAGAGCTAATCTCAAAAAGCACTGGACCGATCAGCATAGAATGCCAGAATCGTCCCATCAACATGTTATGTATGTGTGTATGTTGTGCATGTATGTTATTGTTTGTGCATGCATCCATGTTTCTTTCTCAAAATAGTTATATTAGAGCGTGCATGTTTCCCCAAAATATTTGGTTATGTATGTTTGTTTATGCATGCATGTTTCTCAACATGTTTAGTTAATACCGTAGTTATGTATGAGTCTCACCTCCTTCGGCTCTAGCAGAAACTGGAAGAGTATTTCAGTCAGACGCATAAATTGCTGCAAACAATGACAAAAACATCTTCATTAGTTTAATTTAAGCTGTAGCTTCATCCGTAACTATTAGTTGCCACCCCAAACTATAATTATAAGTGTGTTGACTGATTTCTCAGTCTTTATATAGCAATGTCATTGTCATAAAGGCAGGTTCCACATAACACATAACAGGCTGTCAAAAGAAATCTAACTGTCATGCAACTTTAACTTAATCTGAAGGCAAACCCTAAACTTTCTGTGGTGAGGTACGTCACTCGTTTCATTTTTTTTTAATTGTTCTTATGTAGTCAATCAGTGTTATGATTGTGTTTCCGCACAACCTCCTATGAACTGTGGTCATGTTTCAGAGGATGTCACATGAATCACATGACCACTTAATTGTCACATGTCACAATTGTGCATAAACACAGTAGGGCAACAAGCTACATTTAACAATATACAGCACACAACTTTGTCATTTGATTAAAAAAAAACGTAGCACTGCTCCATACGTTAGGCTAGACTTAGGAAATTCCTTCTAAACACTCTATGTACCAGAGCTAATACAAACGTAAGTGTGCTGTTACAAAGCAGTGTTTACAAGATACACATTCTCTTCCGATGGTGACTTGGAGTAGTATAGTAAAAGCAAGAAAGAATACCTGCTCGTTGAATTTATTCAGATTGTGGAAGTCGTTGCTAACAGAATCTGGCAAGACATCTTTAGTGAATTGTAACTGCAACATGGTTGCAGAGAATGAGAATGTTGGAGCTGCTGTTTATTTTCTCACTGATGGGCGGACTTCCGTGTTCTCCAGACAGTGCGCATGGCGCATGCGCGAGCTGCCAGCATGCCTGCTGTGGATTCACTCCAGCACTTTCACAACAACCATGCGCTGAGAAGAGAAGTGCCAATTTAATACTGCATGTTGTGAAAAATACACGAACACGATTTCACCAGGAGGAGCTAGACTCAGGTAAATGTAACTAACGCACACCAAATATGTTATGTGAGCTATTAAATGAATCGATTCATTATTTATTTTAAAAGTTCCCTCGTTTTCAGTTTCATTTTTTTTACACTTTGACAAAAACGTTTTGTGTCTCCCTGTCTTCAAATAAAGAAACAGACACGCACAGACACGTGTGTAATGTACACAGTAGGC
The DNA here is from genome assembly GCF_964188405.1 of Protomyctophum parallelum. Classification (NCBI taxonomy): domain Eukaryota; kingdom Metazoa; phylum Chordata; class Actinopteri; order Myctophiformes; family Myctophidae; genus Protomyctophum; species Protomyctophum parallelum. The sequence continues at coordinate 19,114,962 of NC_139705.1, read as the reverse complement.
TTAGGCTACACACGTGTACTGTGCGTGCGACATGTACACTACATGTCGCACGCACAGTATGTAATGTATGAATTACATACATCATGGATTTTATTACATACTGTGAATTACACCTTTTTTGTCAATATAAATAGTCAACTCGATTCAGCACACTATTCTCTGATAGTCTGGTTAATTGATTGATTGATTGATTGAATTTTTTATTTCACAGTATGTATGTAGTTGTAGTAGAATGGGTAGGCTACATGTTTCAAACGAAAGAACCACCTTGTTCATTCATTTCAACAGAAATAGTATAATCCTCAGTAAAGTAAACTGATTGATTGATTGAAATATGTATTAACAGTTTGTAGAATTACAGTACATTTCAAGCACAAACTCAATACAAAGACTGTTAACTGTGAGTGGACGACCCAATTAAGCATTACACTTGTTTACAACAGCTGGGTCCACATTGTTCAATTCATCAAAACATTTAGAGACATACAAATAGACACTTCTATGTAGTTGAAGAACAGAACAGGAACCTATCTATATATACATGTAAATCAAATGAACAGTGAGGATTTTCTGCTTTTTTTTCTTGGGGGAGGGTAGGTGAAGACAAGGAGGGGAGGAGTGACACTGGCACCTTGGTGGAAGAGCCTTGATATTTCTGTGCGCAGCCAATCTCCTTATAGCTCCCATTTCTCGCTCTGTTCCTCTTTCCTAGCTGCACGGCACGACGGCAACAGGTAAGCATTTGTAATAACCCCGACTCACGTTCATTTCACTTTATAGTGTGGCTGTTGAAGCGACTCAAGCGAGAGTGAGACAGACAGAGAGTGAGACTGAGAGAGAGTGGATGAAAAAAAAATAGGGAGAGAGAGAGAGAGTGCACAAGTTCACAACAGCGCAGGAGAGAGTGAGACTTTCTTAACATGCTTCTAGAGTGGAAAAAGAGAAAAGTTCTGCAAGAAGACCAGTTAGGATTTTTTTTTGGATTTTATTCGATTTTTTAAGTTGAATTATTTCGAAATATCTTCCATTGCGGAAAAAAAGCATTTTGAGGTGGCAGCCTGCAAGGAGCGTGCGTGGTTATGTAAGTATCAGCTTACAAGGAGGACAAATTGGTATTTGGGCGAATTAGTTATTGTACTGATGATTTGATGTCCCATGTTTGAACCTGCCGTAGTTGTTCACAGAGTCATTGTTTGGCGATGTTTTGAACACGTTCTAAAAAGTTTTAAGTCGTCAAGTTTGACCGCATGTGCAGTTGTGTGCACGCTGTCGCATGTCTGCGCTTCGTGTACAGATGTTGCAGGTCGAAAGTTATGTTGTTGTTTTTAATGAGAATCATTTGTAGGCCTATATCGTTGCATGCATTTGACGATTTTGGTCAATTTCAGCGTTGCTCTTTGCATTTGATTTTAACTTAGACAGTAGGCTTGTCATTTAGTCTTTGCGGTGTGATTTCTTTCTCACCGTGTCCGTGTGCTTGCAATTTGCCGGAAAAAAAACCACGTTGGATATTGCGTCGCTTCAAAGAGATGCAGCAGCGTGATTGTCAGTGAGTGGAGACTGGATAAATTCCATGATGAATTAACACACAACAATAACAGTGTTAATCTCATGACATAGCCTATATATGACAGACAGCTGAAAACTTTGGCAAATTACTGTAGCCTACGTTGAACGGTCTTTTCAATTTGTAGGTCCTCATTGATTGATTGATTGATTGATTGATTTTAATTAGTATTCACAGTTTGTAGAAGGGGTGCAGTTCAAACGAACTTACAGGTCAATACAAAAACTGATAAAACCAGAAAATGCACTAGGCTAATTGTTAACACCAGGGTCCTCCATTTCCAATTCATCAGAACATTTAAAGACTTACAAATATAGCCTACACTTAAGTTCGATTAAAAACGTGTACAGACAGTATGAGGGGAAAAGGGGCTTTTACAGGGGCTAGTTTCGAATTGCAACCGCCCATATGTGCTCTTTGAGAGCGGTTTTGAAGGAGTCTAGGGATTTACATTTCTTAATGGCTGTTAATAATAATAATAACTAGAAAAAGTGCCTCTCAGGGCACAGCTCTCCACCAGGATAATAGCGTTTGTGATGTTTGGACAAAATGTGTAGTAGTAGCCTAATATAAACAGTTTAGAAGTGCGCATACAAAGTTTATACACAGATCGGTGCAGTTATACATGAAAACATGAATTGGCCTGTTATAGCGCCACCATGAGGCTGATTTGATTTTTTGTGAATCAGAAGTGGGACTTATTCCTCTGCCTAGTGGGAATGTGTGTGCATAATTTCACGGAAATGGCATGCTGTGATCAAGATGTGAGGTATTTTGTTCAAAATGGACCAATCCTACAAACTGTGGAAGGCAATCTTAGCCAATTGTGATGGAATATGGGAAAGCGGACAGGTCCGTGTTGATCACACGAGTCCACGACTATGGAGAAAGTGTATACCGATTTGCGTGATGTATGGATAAAATGTGTAGGAGTAATCTAGTACAAAAATGTGTTCTGCCAAGATCAACCTCATGGTGGCGCTATAACCAGCAGAAGTAAAAAATGCAGGGCAAAGGTATTTCCTTGGCCTCTAGGTAGTGGACCTACAAAGTTGTACACAGATCGGTGCACTTATAGGTAAGAACATGAATTGGCCTGTTATAGCACCACCATGATTTGAAAATGTTTAAGTGGCATTTCTTCCTCGGCCTAATGGGAATGTTTGTGCATAGTTCCTCGGAAATCGCACGCTGTGTTCATGACATTTTGTTCAAAACGGACAAATCCTGCAAACTTTGGAAGGCAATCTTAGCCAATAGGAATGGAACAATGGGGAGGCAGACATGTCTGTGTTGATCACATGACTCATTGTGTAAAAATTGGGGCAGGGGTTCGTCGTTGGCATCCAGGGAGTGTGTGCGCACAGTTTGGCATCGGCCGGGCCAACGGTGCCGGAGATTAGCTGTACACGGACGGACACACACACACACACACACACACACACACACACACACACACACACACACACACAGTGCAAGGTTGGTGGGGCGTTCCACATTTTAGTGGCATAGGAGCGAAATGAGTTTAACCCCTTGTTTGAGCCGAATCTGGGTTGCACGTGGTTTGTTGAACTCCCTCTGGTGTTATGATTGTGAACTTCGTTGACATTAAGGAAGTACTTTGACAGGTATCTTTATATAGTAGTTTATATGGTATAATAATATAGGATATCTTCGGCGATATGTCTGAACGTTCGTGCTAAATCCACAAGTTCTGTCACGAATGATATATGTAATTCATCTGGATGCCAATAAAATGTTTTAGGCCTTTTTGATGGATAGGCTATGCATGAACTGAACGCGTTCATCCATGTACATTCCTTCCTCACTCCGGGGACACACAAAGAAAATAAATGAGGCAATATTGCCTTACTGATTGTTGCCTATAGCCATAGATTAAAAACAATCTACACTATGTAATGCGTTGGACGTGCATGTTCGCACGAGACAATTTCCTAATGAGGCCGTGTGTCAAGTAAGCACAGAGGCCAAAAAGGTCTTCTCATTCTATAACTGTAATATATGCTATATTTCATAATATTAATAATAGATATTATGTCGCTAAGCCAAAGTTTATACAAGTTTACATATTGGTGATGGGCATGGTGATGGCACATTTGTGTGAACTCAGGGCAGCATAATTATTTGTAAATCTGTTTTGAGATTATGTCCCGACTAACGTGTTTTTTGGTAAAAGAAAGTTTCACGCTTAAAGCCTTTATATTTATATTTACTTGTCATTCATGGCCTAATTGAACTTTACACTGATTTGAAGACAATATCTCTTTTCGTCCTTTTACCTACTTTCAACATTTTCTTCATATTTCAACCATGTCCTCACTAATGCTCATTGTAATATGTATCGCTTCAGTCTACTCACTCTGCCTCTGTCTGGAGTGGATTATGTGGATTATGGTTATAATTATTGGTGGCACCTGTCAGCTGAAGGTGAACAGGAGCAGCAGTGGGACAGAGTAGCTATGGCCTCCTGGTGGGGAGTGGGGACTCCTCACAGGTAGGTGAGCCACTAGGGTACAGTCGCAGTGGCAATACAGAAATGTGTAGGGAGGATGAATTGGCATCCTACTATAATATAAATGGGTGAAATATGTGTCTGTCTGTCTGTCTGTCCGTCTGTGCGTGTGCTCGTGTCTGTAGTTCACATAACTCGGGAACTGTCTGACCGATCCAATTTTAAACTTGGTGTGCCGTCGACTCGACGCTGCCTATCTAAATGTAATCAATAGAACAGTTGCTGAGGAAATAATTGACAATTGCAGCCCTATATATATATTCAATTACTTGAAAAAGAACCACTAAGAAAATAATTGATAATTGCAGGGAGGAATATGCTATTTAATAACTGGTTATGGACAATGGGATTGTACATGTCAGTGCATATGTGGGCAAAGAGGGGACATACACAGTACTACACACCACAAAGGAATGCAGAACTCAGAGAGACCCTGAGGACCTCTCTCACACACACACACACACACACACACACACACACACACACACACACACACACACACACACACACGCCTACCTTTTGGAAAGTGAAAAATCCCCTCTTGCAATGCGGTCCCTAATCTCCAGTCACCAGACACAACTTTGATGTGGACCCCCGTCTACCCCCAACTCCCCCAACACCCCCTTTCCTGGGCCCCTCACTCACTACTCGGTATCCCTGTTCCTTCCTTCCTTCTCCCTTACACCTCCCACCCCGCCCTCCCCTCCCCTCCCGTCCCTTTCTCTCTCTGCCCTCTCATACCCATTGTGTTCCAGATAGATATCCAGAGATGCAGCAGAATTATTGGCATGTGTTGTAGTTAGTAAGGAATTCCTCACGTGATTCTACAAAATGAGAATGGAAGTTGTTAATTGCTGTTTTTGTTTATATTCCCATGCCCATATATGTTTCTCTAGTACATATCTGTTAGGCAACTTTTACATACAGAACGCTATTTTGTGACTTTGTGTCCTTGGTACCCTTTAAAATTTAAATTTAAAAAATGTCCTGACAGTTCTCTAAAAGACCTTATGTTTCTGTATCAATGGTGCTCAATATTTCATGTCAAGGACCCCAAAGATTATATGTAATATGCCTCCGCCTCCCCATCTGAAAATATGTTGTTCCAGGGACCTCCTCAAAAGCAAAGATTTGAGTTAAAATGTTCACTCTGTAATAATATATTTTCAAAGATTTGAGGCACATCTTCACGATGTTTCAAAAACAGCAGACCTACAAGCTTGTAGATCTGCTATCTTTCAATAGCTAAAGTATAACATAATGCTTTAAAACGCCAAAAGGGGTTCCCTCCCAAAATGGATTAATACCCAGAGCTCACATAAGGATCCAATTAATCAAGTTATTATTTAGTAGTTGTCTCCACCAGGCCGAAGGCATGTGGGGAGAGTATGTTTTGCACTCCGTCCGTCCGTGTGTGTGTCCGTCCGTCCGTCCGTGTGTCCGTGAGCAGCTAATCTCGGCCACCGTTAACCCGGTCGATGCCACATTTTGCACACACACTCCCTCGATGCCAACGATGAACCTCTGCCCCAAACTTTCCAGAACGGCCTGTTATAGCGCCACCACGCTTTGTGCAAAACAAGTTTTTGCACAGTACACCTACAGATTTTGTCCAAACATCACGCAAATTGGTACACAGTCTCTCTAGAGCCATTCAACGAAACCGGTCTTTCAGATTTCTCAGACTCCATCCTGATTGGTTAAGATTGGCTTCCAAAGTTCACAGGAGTGCTCAGTTTCAAACCATGAACACATCGCGTGATTTCCGTGAAATTGTGCACCCACATTCCCACTAGGCCGAGGACGACATGCCACATGAACAATTTCAACTCAGACTCAAGGTGGCGCTATAACTGGCCGAAAAGTGTTTTTACCTCTAACTGCACGGATCTGTGGATAACTTTGTATGCCAACTCCCTAGAGGCCAAGGAAAAACCTTTGCCTGGAATTTTTCACATCTGCTCTTTATAGCGCCACCAGGAGGCCGACATATGTAAAACACATTTTCTATTATTACTCCTTCAGATTTTATCCAAATTTCACGCAAATCGGTATACACTATCTCCATAGTCATGTGATCAACACGGAGCGCCACCATTTCCCATCTTCCATCCTGATTGGCTAAGATTGGCTTCCAAAGCTCACACGATTCGTCCATTTCGAAAAAAGGCCACAAATCACAAACACAGTGTGCAATTTCCGTTAAATTATACACGCACATTTTCACTAGGCCGAGGACGACATGCCACAATTTTTTCCTCAAAATCAGCCTCACGGTGGCGCTATAACAGGCCAATTCCTGTTTTTAGCTATAACTGCATCGATCTGTATACAACTTATGTATGCACACATGGAAAAAACATTGTACCTGCATCCCTCCAACACGAACCTCCGGCCCAAATCTTCCTCAACAGCCTGTTATAGCGCCACCATGAGGCCACAACCTGACCTGCCCTGGTGGAGACCTGTGCCGATTGGCACTTTGTCTAGTTTTTTTTTTTTTTTTAAACATATGTTTATAGATACAAAGAAGTATTTTCAAAACAACTTACATATATTTCCCCCCCCCCCACATCCCCATGGCAGCACAAATACAAACAAAATCTTATCACAAAATTATTTGACAATAAATACAGAACAAAAATAATAATGACAAAACTAAAAATAAAACGAAAATAAAACACATTACATACAGTTAAACAAAACACATTACATACAGTTAAACAAACAAATGCACAGTTCCCTACCCCCACCCCACAGCTGACTACAATTAACCACTATACATCCAAAGCCTCTTCAATATCACCTCGCTTAATGAAGTCCAAGAACTTCTCCCATATCTTATAGAATACCGCAGGTTTCTTCCTAATTACATATGTTAGTTTCTCATGTGCCAAACTGGTTGTTAAGTTCCTCAGCCAAAAGCCGATCGTAGGGGCATTGACATTCTTCCAACATAGCGCAATTGAGCGTCTGACCTGTAACAGGCAAAGGTCGGTCATTATTTATTATTTAGTAGTTAGTAATTTAATCAAATTTCTTCCTTGGAGCCGCAGATGCCTTAAAGCAGCAATTATAATGACAGGCTTAAGTGGGAATGTTTCATGGAGCATAAAGCTGTCTTCAGGTAACCATATAAGAACAATTTGTGTGGCTTTGAGTTTCAAATTGTAAGTTCCCACATTACCCTCGATGGTTGAGAAACACTCAAACTTCTGGCCTGTGAAATCCGCTAAAGCTCATTTGACATTTTCCAAAAAAATACATGGGGGGGGGGGGGGGGGGGGGGGACGGACGACACTGAACCAGACACAGGATCCTATGATCCATATGGGGTTATGATCATTAATTTGGGAAATGCTGCAGGCAGGGTTAAGATGCGGATAACATGACCACAATCCCACCCCCTCTTTGCATGCTCCCAGCAAAACCACATACCATACTGTATGGAGAGTGTATGCTGTGTCTATGTCTATGTCATTACATCAGCTTTCCTTCTGAACTTCATACTGTATAGGCTATTTGTCTGTTTCTGCCGTAGAGAGGAAATGGAAAGGATTGCCAACTTATAGCAGTTGAAGTCAGTTACGTATCAGTAGATCAATGAGATCTACTTTCTACCAAAATTATGTAATTGGTTTCAGATAATTGATCACATTTCTAACTTACTTCTTCCTTGAATAGATTTAGAGAGAAGTTAGTTATACTGGGGAATGACGAATAAACAAAATTGCCGTCACATATTTCAGATCAAAACTATAGTTTTCATATACAGTTGATGCCATTATTTGTGGTGAAATGCGTAATATTTGCCTTTGATGTGGATGTTGCTTACTGATGTTGTAGACATGACATTGGGCAGGTTGTTGTGCTAGCCAATTAGCCATGTAAACGGAATAGGTAAGAATCATGTGGCTCCAGAGACTTGACAATTACAGAATTGGGAATGTGTTATATTTACAGTGTGACTGATCTGGCTAAAACGCTTGAATATAATTATGTAATTAGTGCTGGTAATATTGTATAATCTATTGTGACATTCTGAAGATTATTACTGAAAATCATTACCTGCAACCAGCCACAAAAACCTATGGGCAGTTATCGGCACAAAACCATTATGTCACTCAGGGCCTGAAGGGAGAGTCCCTAAGTGATTGATGTACTGATGGCAGAGCGGAAGTCAGGGACCATGCCTCTGAGTGAGAGGTTCTGTTTTGACTCATTAACTCAACTCTGACATACTACCTCCTCAGGCTGTGTGTGTGTGTGTGTGTGTGAGTGTGTGTGTGTGTGTGTGTGTGTGTGTGTGTGTGTGTGTGTGTGTGTGTGTGTGTGTGTGTGTGTGTGTGTGTGTGTGTGTGTGTGTGTGTGTGTGTGTGTGTGTGTGTGTGTGTGTGTGTGTGTGTGTGTTTGTGTGTGTGTGTGTGTGTGTGTGTGTGTGTGTGTGTGTGTGTGTGTGGATGCATCATGCATGTCTACTGTATGTGAGGGTGGGTGTAGGCACTGTAGGTATGGATTTGTCTGTGCAGTGCAGTGCATGGTATGAATGTGTGTGTGTGTGTGTGTGTGTGTGTGTGTGTGTGTGTGTGTGTGTGTGTGTGTGTGTGTGTGTGTGTGTGTGTGTGTGTGTGTGTGTGTGTGTGCGTGCGTGCGTGCGTGTAAGCACCCATTGTGTGCAGGATGCACCTGGTGGTCTACTTTTTACAGTTTCTTAGTGTTTATGGCCATCCATGTGATTTATGTGGGTGACGTGTATACTGTATAGGTACATAATTAAACACTTCCTACAGTAAATGTAGGTGTTTTGTCCCCGGGGACCTGCAGATTGGCCTTGGATGCTCTTCTTATGAGTCAAACGTATCTGTATATTTTGACATTTTGAAGCAGTCATAAAAAACCCTCTTAAACAGACAATAATTGAATAACTGCGATGAGACCACGGAGGTGTCCATTTGAACACTATCACAGACAGACAGTTAATTAACACTTAAAATATTGCTGTGGTGGATCTTAATATACAGGAACATACTGTAGTTTTGAAATTTGCCACTGCCCTTTTATATTTTTGATTAGTGTTGTGTTACTTTAGCTAGATCAATCTCTGATTTATACTTTGTCTTTATACTGCCCTTATACTGCCCTGAGACTCACAAACAGTGGCAGAGAGCCAGAGAGGAGATGAGACACTGGGTTTCACACAGGTCCATGCAGATGGCATTGCCCTAGTCTCAGACACAGCGGAGAAAGGAAGTTACCGGAGTAATGCCAAATATCTTGGACGAACAGGATCTGAACGTCCGGAGGGCACTTGTCTGGAATGCCTTGCATGGGATGAGGAGAGTGTGGAAATCTGGAGATAACCTCAAGAGGCGGCTGTTACATAGTGGTTAGTACTAGCTACAGTGTTGAGTCAGGACCCTGGAATGGGTGGTGAGCAAACTGACACTGTAGAAGAAATCGCAAGGCACAGCCAGGAAGGGTAAAGGTGCGCAGCAGGCACCATCAACTACATAGACACACTGCGGAGCGACAGTGGAGCTAACAACACTGCAGAATCCAACACCGTCAAACCCACCGCGGTGCATCCGACCGTGGAGTCAAACCCACAACCTGGTGGTGTGCAGGCACCTAATCAGTGCACCACCCGAGTGCCCTAACTTTGTCCTTTTTAACACAATTCTTCTCTTCCCCCGGCACAAAACATTTTCAGATGGGGGTTAGTGGCCAAATATGTTCATTCGGGGTGTCCTTGACGCTAAAAGGTTTGAGAAACACTGCTCTAAGCAGACTGAGTGCTTGTGTCTTTGTACAGGAGATGTGGGCTAGGTTTCAGCACTGTGCACTGACCCTGACAGCAGCTGGAGACTCCTTATGGTCTCACACTGCACAGACTTGTTTGACAAAACCAATGACCTGTTGTTAACCCACACACCCACACACACACACACACGCACGTCGCACACACACACACACACACACACACACACACACACACACACACACACACACACACACACACACACACACACACACACACACACACACACACACACATACACACACAAATATACAATGATACAGAGTATTACAGACACAGGTAAACATTATACTTCCAGATTCATGGCTCAAGGCATAAAGGAATGCACAAACACTGCCCTCACACCCACAATATGTACACATTATGTGCTTGCTCTCGCCTGTTTTGCTTCCTTAGCGTTCCTGTGTGTGTGTGTGTGTGTGTGTGTGTGTGTGTGTGTGTGTGTGTGTGTGTGTGTGTGTGTGTGTGTGTGTGTGTGTGTGTGTGTGTGTGTTATACTCCAGGGTCTGTATGGGCATGTCAGCTCACCCCATCCACTTCTGGAGAGGCCAACTTTGCCATTATGTTGTCCTACAAAGCTACACAGGCAGCTTTGTATCTGAAGTTAAAACTTATTTGTAGCTTTGTAGCTGTTAGCTTTTATAGCATTGGATGTATCTTTGTATCTTCATGTTTCTGGCTTCCATTGAAAAAGAATGGTATCCTGTATCTTTGTAGCAGCCAGTGTGAACGTAGCATCACATTCTAATCTATAGGAATGAGGAAAGACTGCTTTATCTTTTATACCCCAAATGGAAGAAAACAACTCTGAAACTGGACAAACTGGTCTCTATAGAGCGCCACAGTCCCACCCCCTACCAGGTCCCAGGAAATGATTCCCCCTTCATTTTCCTCATAGACATTTCAAAAAGTATTTATTTAAAGACCTTTTAAGCGTCGTACAAAGCCAACTGGAGTTGTGAGAAATCATGACAGTAAACACAATGTTTTGGGCCAAACAAAGAATTGGAAGAAAAAAACACTTTGTAATTATTTGTATGGTCCAAAATATTATGTTTGTTGTCATGATTTGTCACAACTCCAGTTAGCTTTGTACGACGCTTATAAGGTCTTTAAATAAATACGGTTTGAAATGTCTATGGGAAAAATGCATTGGTAAAATTTGGTAATCATTTCCTGTGCCTGGCATCGTCATGAAAGGGGGCGGGACTGCTGCGATTTTTTTATGCTCACTATATTTCACTGTATGTGAAATTGATGATGTTCAATCAAAATGCATATATGGAGCAACAGTTTGACTGCAGAATCATCGTTCCGTTTTATGAACTAAATGGTGTGATCGTTTGTAATAGTGTTCCAAAATCTTCTGCGGCCCCGACAACGACAGCAACAGGTCATAGACTTTACATTGCGTCTCAATTTCCCAGAAGCCCTAGCAAGCCAGTGTGAGTGATCTTTTTCCGGTCACGTCACCCGAATGCGTCACCTATCCCTATCCACTCTGTCCGAGGAAAACCCTGTACGTCTTAAAACTTATTGAAAATGGTGAATTAAACAATGAAAACATAACTCGTGTAACTCGTGATTGGGAGGGAAGCTGTTTTTTATCAATGAACTTGTGTAACTCGTGAATGGGAGGGAAAGTGTTTTAATGTGTGTGTGTGTGTGTGTGTGTGTGTGTGTGTGTTTGTTCGGCAGGTTTGAGAAGGAATCAGCACAGTGTTTGGAGTCAACTGCCACTGTAATGCCATCTAACAAGTACGCGGGTACCATCATAGAGGACAGCAACAAAATGGCCGCTACTGTGAGTAACACACACACACGCCAAGAATGAAATGCCACCCTACATTTTTTAAATCAGCTTTTAATCAGCCTGAAACAGGTGGTGCTACAACAGCCCACTTAACGTTTTGGCCAATAACTCTTGGCTCGTACAAAAAACATATTTTTTCCCTGCATTCCTTGGATTCTCACTCTCAATCTATGCCCCAACCACAACCATCATCGAAACACACCTTTTGCAACTACTCACACAATTGAATTGAAGATGTATACGTTTTCCAGGTGGCTATACTGATTGCCTTCCAAAGTATGTAGGCCCTGGGTAGGCAACCCGGCCTGGTGGAGACCTGTGCTCCAATGAACACACTTTTCTAGTTTAACTCTGAGCGAGTTCGATTAGCATTTTGCATTTTGATGTATAAAGAGAGAGGTCTCTCTATCTATTGTCACTGCCAACATGCATACTCAATTAGACTCGGATGGAGTGCTGGCTAAAGGCACACGTCCACACCCATAATACCCCCCCCCCCCCTTGCACAGCTGCATATTCACATTTTCACAAGCAGGAAACAGTAGTGAATTGAAGCAAAAAGGGAAGTAATGGAGAGATGGAAAGAAAGACAGAGCAAAGGGACAGGGTGAAAAGAGGAGGACAGGAGAAGGAGGGGAGTGGTTTGAGGAGAGCTGGAAGGAATAGATGGAGGGATGAACTGAGGGTTGAAGCGCACTACTATACTGTTATTTATATACCTTCATGACCGTTCCGTTTCTACTATACCAGTCATAACTACACTGTTACTACTTTTCTGTTTACTTTCTCCGCTTTATATCCGCTATATATGATGGCGCTTTATTGTTTCAGTTTGTCTTGGTCTCATTGAGGAAGTTGTCCGTTAACGCTGCACCGATGATGACTTTATCCAGCACACACACAGATTTATTAGATGCACATCACACCCACGCACATGGTCCCCGTTCACCACATCTTCTCCTTCCTCTTTTCCTTTCCTCTCATATATCACTCGACCCGAAGAGGAGACTTCCTTCCCTCTGCCTTCTACGTTTCTATCTTTCCTTTTCTTTGACACTTTCTCACCCCCTCTCTCTTTCCCTCTCTTCTCTCCGTCAACCCACATGTATGGAGATAAGTGGTGTGACTATCACTGCACTGTAGTGCTTTTGCCGTGTGCGATATGAGACACAGAAACCCTCAGGTATTCAGTTCAACTTTGATCCTGCCGCGTGTGTGAGCTCATGTACTCGCGTTGGCGTTTCGGCGTGTTGGTTTTGCGCCCGTCTTATCCTAACATCTGTCTATATACTCGACAGGAAGAATGTCGGTGTGGGGGATAGTCTTTGTTATTATCGACATTCATGTGCAACTTTCCCATCATTTACGCTGAGAGAGACCGGAAAATCAACGCGTGTCTTTTCCTCCTTGTGTTTGGTATTTTGTAGAATTTGGACCTGATCTGATTGTGTTATACAGTACCTCAAGCAGCCTCTGAGCTGGAGATACAGTTGGACTGCAGTAACAGCGTGACTGCTTTATTTTAGTAAGGGAACCCCTTTTGAGATTAGTTTGCTATGTACAGTATATTGCAACATAATTTGTTTTTCAGAAAACTTAAGTCAGAATTTAGAAGGAGATTTTGAATTGGCCTCGGGTCTAAATGGGTTAAAGGGATAGCGTGAGTCTTTCCCAATCCGAATCAATTTCTATTTATTTCAAACAAATATACATCCACCAACTTATTTCCACCTTCAGTTGTTAGAAAGTAATTTCTAGGACTCTGAATTGCATTCCCAAACAACTTCACATATGACTTGTGAAACAGATATACAGGCATGTAAACCTTTTTGCTTTTCAGCAAAATAAACCTGTTTTGAATCTCAAATAGGGAACTTGTGTGGTTTGTCTAGATCCGTGGAGACATTATTTTGAGGGTGTTGTGTCGATCACGGGTTGATCGCATGAAGGTGAGGGTGTCGAGATGACTGGGATGAGCCTGTAGCAAAAATATGTTTCATGTACTGTAAATCGTCTCATTTACTTTGTTCTAAGATTAGAATGAATTAGGCATAGAAGAAGAGATGCACAATCTTATTTCAGCAGACGATAAACACACGTCTGAAAAGGGTTTTGTGCCAGGGATCCCCAGGGATCAATATCTTTCAAAAGCTTTCAGAAATTGCAGATATACAGTACAAGCTCGCAACTTGTAGCTTGTCTGCTATTTTTGAATAGCTAATGTATAAATGGATAAAGTGGGAACGCCAGGGTCCCTGCAGTCAAGTGCGCATTGTTTATTCAGCCAAAATCCAAATCATGCCACTGCGCACAGTGGGTACTCATCCCTTCTCTGGCCCCGAAAACACCCAAAATGTCACGCCTCGCCCTTTAAAAAAAAAATTTATCCCACGATTTTGTAACCCAGTTTTTCTTTTCACCCAGTGCCAGTTATCTAATGTAATCCTGGGCGCTACACTTCCTCTGCCAACCTGGGGGGGCAGCGGACTGACCTCATGCTTCCTTCTATGCATGAGGAGTCCAAGCTGCTTCTTTTCACCTGACAGAGGGGAATTTCCCCGGCCGGACGTAGCGCGTGGAAGGGACACGTTATTCCGACCAGTTCCTTTCCCCTCCATCAGGCGCCCCGGCTGGCCAGGGGTAGGTAGTCACGCCTCGCCTTTTGACCGTGTTTCATGTTGGCGTGCCTGTTTTGCCAGAACAGGGCCCACTGTGTGACAGGAGGACGAGCGATGAGTCGCACTCTATACGGTCCTGTTTGAACGTGGCCCGCAGCTGCTAACTTCATACTGTACACACACACACACACACATACGCACAAGCCAAAGAACCAACATTCCCCCAGGGAACCCGGCTGCAGACTGCTGGAATGCTGTGCATGCTGCATGTCGGTGGTTCAAACCCCTCTGCTGTGTGCTACCTGTACCACACACACACACACACACACACACACACACACACACACACACACACACACACACACACACACACACACAGACAGACAGACAGACAGAGATCAACAGAAAGAGGCACCGACAACCGGGCTGCATGTGCAGGAAGAGCTGTGCACCTGCTGTTACATGTCTCTGAGGGAGAGAAAAACTCAAAGGAAAAGACGAGACTGAGCGGGGAGAGAAACAATTTAAATGAGAGAAAGTAACTAAGAAAGGCAGAGAACAGAGACTGTTCAGCTTCAGTGGGCATGTTAACAGCCACTAGAGTGGAGGGGCAGGGAGAGGGGTGTAGGTGGAGACAGGTAGAGAGAGGGAGGGAAGGAAGGAGAGAGAGAGGAGAGTGGAGGGGCAGGGAGAGGGGTGTAGGTGGAGACAGGTAGGTGTAGAGGGGTGTAGGTGGAGACAGGTAGAGAGAGAGAGAGGAGAAGGGGAGGACACAAGAGTGATGGATATCCAGGAAGGCAAGTAAGTGGTGTCACGGGTATGATAATGATGTTGAAGTGACATTGAACTTCTATTAAATCAGGGAAAGTTGTTAACACTGTCCCCGCCAAAGAACTTAGCCTACGTTAATTGTTTACTCTCGGCAAGCGCCAATAAACGCACGTTACGTTAAGTCAGTTGTATAAAATGTTTTGATCCGATCTAGTGGAAAGGCTACTGCTATTCACATTAGCTTCGGATGGCTATCTGTTGTTAGCCATGAGACTGGTCTGCGCCATCTTGATTGTGCGTGCACAGGGGTGCGCACGCTTTTCCGACACACCAAAGGTCCGAAGTGTGGGGACATGTGATGCGAAAATGCGATGGTCCGAGATGCGCTGCTCCCGTGCTTGCGGTTATGGTTAGGTTAGGGATTGAGCACAGATGCACAGAGCTCCGATTTACTCCCTTTCTCTACTATCATTGCATTATTCACCATCAAGCTGTGTAGGAAAATACTGAATATGAAGGAAGGACATGATGGATGTTGCTGTGATGGTTGTGTGTTGGACCGGTATTTAGTTCCCAGTGCCAACTCTCACACCACAGAAGACAGTTATGTGTTACTGCAATAGACAGTGGCAGATGTGAAATTAGATCTTGATAACTAATAAGTTGTGTTCTTTCTTTCCTTAATCTTCTTTTAAAACCAAATAGCCAAAATATGATTTGTATAAGAAACTCATCAGAATTTTAAGTATGTTCCATGAATAATTGTTGCATTATTGTTTGATTTAAATAACAAGAATTCATCTTGTCTTTATTATGGATAATAAAAAACTATTCTATTTTCTAATTATTCTAATTAGCGCTGCAACGTATAATGAAACTTAAAAGCGGTGGTGTTTTTCACTGTCTGGTGATGGTAGCTTACCAGCCTTAGAAAACAACAACGTAGATCTCACGCCAGAACATGGTTGGCCACCCCTGCTCTACACTTTGCCAGTCCAGCTGTGCAGTCCAGGGACTGCAGTACACATGGGAGGGAATCGGCAATTAAAATATATAAAAACAAGCGTTCAAAAGGCGTGAGAGTTTTCTTAGTCCTTTGTTTTGTCTTAGATAATAGAAGGTCAATGGGGTTGTTTGTGGAAGACAGAGGAGCCATCTCCCAATGGGATGAATCTGTAGTGGGAGTTTTGGTCATAAAAAAGGCACCTAGTTTCTTTTTACTCTCTGTTTGGGGGGGATGCAGTGATAGGAGGAGGCGACGTGAGAGGGTATTATATGAGGGTACACAGTGAGAGAGAGGGAGTGAGCGCAAGGGCTTAAAAGTGAAGAGCCAGGGAGAAAAGATGGAAGGCTTTGGAACTGTAAGACAAACGTTTTAGGGAGAGGAGGGTTTGAGGGGGCTCAGAGGGATTGGTGCTTAGGCGGGACTGTGCGTGTTGATGTGCGTGTACGTGTGTGTGTTTACAGGGTTAGAAAGAGGTTGAAGCAGGTGTAAGAATGCGTTTGGTAATCATCCTGGATGAACAAGCGTGAGCAAAAACGTAGGGCTATATATTCATGAATTAGCGGTCTACATGCGCATATTACACTGTATATCTTTTACCGCAATTTGCACTAGCAGGATGTATGGAATTAGCCTTGGAGACCGCAGGCGTTTTGTTTTCATGGAATTAATGTCTGATTTACAAAAGCAGCAGCCAATTATGAGCTCAGCAAATGGAAGGGCCTTCAATCGTGTTTTTGCCGTTTGTAACAGAGCTTCTTCTCTGCTCTGCAGCAGTGCAGTGAATATGGGGTCATTAGGGTTAGTGCTGGCAGTGTGAGTGCAGTGTAGCAGCCAGCAACACTTACTTAGTTACAGACAGATGTGCTGCTGAATGTACAATCCAACTAAACTACCCGTATTTGACTTTTTTGGCGACCGCGATATTAATATTATGTGTCCTGAATCCTGATGTTTATCCACTTTCAACCTGGCATTCCTACTTTGGACATGTTAGACACTAGGGGCTATATCTTGCGCCACCCCTTATCCCTTATCCCTGAACTTATTTTTTGCCATTTTTTACTATTTAAATAGTAAAAAAAATGGCAAATTAGTTTAGGGATAAGGGATAAGGGTGGTGCAAGATGGAGCCCTAGAGGTTCCCTCACATTTAGCTTAAAGAATTAAAGAAATAAAAGAAAGAAATCGGCTTCGCATCATGCACCTGTAACCCAGCATGCCTTGCACTGCGTCGACGCGCGTGTCACGTGATCGGCCGTAGCCAATCACACAGGAGTCCAGTTCCTGTGTGTGGGCCGTTTTGTAAGGCTGTTTTCTCTAAATCTAGGATGTATCCGCCGTGATTGAACACGACGTGGACGTTCTGGGATCATTTCTGACATTATGCTGTGTCTAGGTTACAATACAAACTCTTCTGAAGACAAATACTGTTATATGACACAGGCAGTGCTAAAATAAATGCACCTGTAATCCAGCATGCCTTGTAGTGCGTCGACACGTGTGATCGGCCGTAGCCAATGTGAAGAAGTAAACAAAGGACTCCAATTACTGTTTGTAGCACGTTTTAAAAGGCTGTTTTGTCGTAATCTAGGCGCCGTCCGTGGTGACTGAACACAACTCGGACATTCTGTGATCATTCCTGAAGTTATGCTGTGTCGAGGTTACAAATACCAATATATGCTTCTGAAGACAAATACTGTTTTAAGACGCTCGCAGTGCACACACTGATTTGAGAAACGGAAGCTCCAAGTGCGGCCTTATTTCCCCCTGAACCAAATCTCTTTGCGTCGAAACGCAGTGTGAGCTTGTAGATCTGCGATTTTCTAGAATGGTAGCAGAACGTTGGAAGATGGTCTTCATGTAACAGTTTAGCGTAGTTGACCTATATTACGGGTCTGTTTGGTTCCATTTTTACACAGTTCAAATGCCACTGAGGATTCTACTGTGTCTGCAGTAGTACTGTTATTCAGCGGCGCACGTGGCTGCAGTTATTTATGATCACACATCTGTTTCACAGCTGCTATGGTACTCTCACTCTTCATCCACCTCCCAACCCAACATGTAATTATGCCCTTGTATTTACCTCAGTCTCTTTATCCCTCTCTAAGTCTCTCTCTCCTTGTGTGGTATACCTCTGTCTCTCTGTCTCGCTCCTTAATTCTAAATCATATATTGTATTCTCTTCAACCCCCCTCTCCTCCTCTGTCTCTGTTTGTTCTCGTTATCCCTTTCAGCAGTTCTCACACAGTTGAGTTCACCATCTTGAACACACATTTAACAAGTTCACTGAGTTCAATGCAATTTATTAGCACACGGGAAATCTGGCACACGAATACACTCAAATACACATGCACGCACACGCAGCGGCACACACACACATTCACTTCTCTTTAAAACATCCCTCCTGTAAGAAACCTTAGCAGATGTTTTGAAGATCAGCCAAACTGCAGCGAAATATCAGCACAGAATTGATGGCTATGAACACAGGTTAAGGGCTAATATACTGACACGCGTCCGTATGACGGAGACAGGCAGGAGGCTCTCTGTAATTTCTCACATATACTCCATTCTGTACTGTACGTCTATATACTGTAGCGCATGGACAATTTATCCGCTACGCTTTCTGCAGAATATTCGATGTACAACCACCATTGAGACATCATGTGGTTCAAAAACGTAATAAACTACACACACTATCACCACACATAACCTGATATACGCTGAACAACAATGCCCCCTGTTGGTACTCTAAACATAGGGACGGACATAGGGACATTGCTGTTCCTTGGAGTGGTTGCGCCACTCAAACAACACTCAAACATTCGTGGTCAAATTTAGCGGCTAGCGCTTACTGTAAAGCCTAGCACTTTGTTCCTACAAGCTCACAAACGCATCGCACTGTGAGCTTATGGGCTCGGCTATTTTGTGAGCAACTACGGATAATTCCAGCTTTTGTCAGACATTGTGCCAAAACACTTCATAGCATTTCATAATAGGTGGAATTCACCAGCTACTCAGAGCTACAGTAGATTACAGTCACAGCTCATGTTATGACACGCAATTGGATGAAAGTGAAAGGCTGTCTCGTACAGAATCAATCTGGTTGTATCTTTTCTTCCTAAATATCTTGATGAATATATTGTGGGTGTGTTATCGTGATATTATCGTATGGTGATTCTTTTGGTATTGTTATAGACCCCAAAACATCCCCACATACTTGCACACACACAACACACTCACTCGCACACTATTTCAAACTATCCAGGAATCACCCCAGTAAGTCATAGACTCAAGCTCAAGCCAACTCCAGATCAAGCCCAGACACAGTACAGGTGTTGCTAGGGAAACAACAGCAGCTACGGATGAAAGAAAAGAGAGTGAGAGGAGAAAGACGACTCTAAATCATTTAAACTCTACCAAGCCTTCCTTCTGCTGGCCTTGTCCTTTGGAATTCAGCTTGATCTTTCTGAAACGCGCGGCCGGCTTAGCAGTACTTACAACAAAATGAGTCTGGCTCGCCCCCAAAGCTACTGCGAGTGCATTGAGCTATTCATCATATTGTGTGTGAGTGTTGCATGTCTCTCAGTAACTTTCCCTGTTGAGTGAGGTGATTTGGCCTTTTTATTCCGGATAATTCTTTTTGGAAAACTGCAGGCCCATGTTTGATTTGCTAATCTGTTTTCTCACTGTTTGGGAGGGTTAAACTTCACATAGCATAAGAAGCACACACATCTGGGAGAACGCACTTTTACTTCTGCACATAGACAGCACTACAAATGCAAAAAATTGCACCGTATCTCTTAGAAATTCTACCCCGTCCTAGTTCCCTCACGTCCTGAAGGATGACTAGGCAACCCAGCTTGGCTGAAATTTTAAATATGTCCTCCGATCAAGGAGGACATCATTTACTAACCATAGGTTACTTATGAGTTTGTACACAATTTACTACAAACATTACCACAATTAGTATGCAAGTTACTACAAAATTACTCTATTACTAAATGAACGCTCATGTTTCACATTTTCCCTTCCTTCTCTTCCTTCCTTGCCTCCTTCTTTACTTGCCTCCTATTTCCACAGGCGGTGGGGAATGGAGGCACACCTCCAGCCCAGGGCCTATCAGAGAATGACAGCGGTGTGGAGCTGACCAATGAGAACAGCCCGTTGACTGCAGCGGAACCGCCCTCCCCTTTCAGTCCCAAACAGAACGGCGACGCAGCCTCCCCACAAGGTAGCACGCACACACATTTAACATCTTTATTTGTATTCACATTTTACAAGAAATTTCTTGAACACAAACAATAGTGGATGCGCAAACTTGAGAAAACTCTACAACAAGTGCTTCAGATACAGATCACGGGTACAGAAAGCATCGCCTTCTCCATATATGGCGACTGCCAATTATTGCTCATAGCGCGCCACAGAGTGGCGCGCTACGAGCTTGTAGGTCTGCTATTTTTTTAAATCGAAGAGCGACTGACATTTTTAGAATCTGATCTCAGGTCAGAATGGGTTAATCAGACCAGTGTGTGTCCAGTGGAAACCTCGTATGAATCTGATCTCAGGTCAGAATTGGTTAAGCACCTTGGTAAGGAATGCCTCTTCCAGACTGTGGTCAAATGTACACACACACACACACACACACACACACACACACACACACACACAACGTAACATTTGCTGCCTCGTTTCTGGGCGAGCTGTGGTTTGTCACAGCACGCAGTGGTCAAAGTTAAGCTTGTTAAACACTGACCACGACGCACAGTGATCACACCAGGGAACTTGCCGATTTTCTCGACACGACACAAGGCATTGCATGGAAATAATGGGTTTCAGAGCTCAGTGGTGCTGTTATTGCCACGTTCATGGTAAAAGGGCCTTAACACACACAAACAATACACTTTTTCCTGTCTCTGCTCTCTACTTTGTGTTTGGTCCCATGTACTAACAGTCCGACACCCTACCCAAAACCCAAACCTCACAGGAAGCCCACTGGTCAGTTTTAACCGGCCACACATGTCGGGAGCGTTGTTGGACTAATGCCTGTCGGACTCTTAGTATGTCTAACCAACGTATGCAGCCCCTCTACTTGTCCCTCACATGTTTCTCTTCTCACCTGTCTGTCTCTATGCGTCTCTACTCTCACCTGTCTCTCTACTTGTCCCTCACATGTTTCTCTTCTCACCTGTCTGTCTCTATGCGTCTCTACTCTCACCTGTCTCTCTACTTGTCCCTCACATGTTTCTCTTTTGTCTCTATCTGTCTCTACTCTCACCTGTCTCTACATGTCCCTCGCACGTTTCTCACCTGTGCTTCTATACTTGTCTCCTTCTTTCTCAACCATCTCAACATCTCAACCACATTGACATTACATCTCTCTCTCTCTCTCTCTCTCTCTCTCTCTCTGTGTGTGTCTGTGTGGCTCTGTGTCTCTCCATCTTTCTCTCTCTGTTCAGAGGATAACCACTGCTCTGAAAGCAGCAGGAAGAGAAGTAGGAACAAGTCAGGCGAGGACGAAAGTAGCCGGGACTCCTCCTACAGCGAGGTAGGAAAACACACACACACACACACGCATGCACGCACGCACGCACGCACACACACACACACACACACACACACACACACACACACACACACACACACACACACACACACACACACACACACACACACACACACACACATACACACATATATGCATACAGATACATGCATACAGCATGGGTACATTTTTTATATATGTCAACATATTGTCTGCTGGAGAAACTGTCCCTGGAGAGATAATGGTATACATACTGTAAGTAGCTACTACCTAATAGTGAAATGACATGGTTGATGTAGTCCTTGCTGATGGTGCATCGTTACAGATAGCCTATAGCGGTGTGACAGCACTTTTGAAAAATGAAAAGTGAATGACACTTTAAATCCGGTTACATATTGGCCATTATGTTCAACTGGAGGAAATACAATGAAGACTGTGCTGAGACATGTCTTGCCTCTGGTGTGCAGTCATAAAAAGTGAAGAGTAGTACTTTAACAGCAGAACACAGTGTCAGAAGTTCAATTGAATACAGCAGTAGAGTATTGCAATGGAACAGGACCTGTTAAGCACTTCAGAATGTACTGGTTGAGAGGGACAGAGATTAAATGACTGACTTTAAATGACTGTTCCCACCAGATTAATTTATGTTCAAACTAAGGGGCAGTGTCAGTGATCACAATGTTTTAGGGTTGTGTGCACGAAAAGGCCTTACCACATGTTCACACCTGCCTTTTATTGGGAAATACAGCCTGAGCAAAGATTTACTACATTCTAAACCAGAAAAAAACATGGTTAACTTTACTGAAAGCAAGTGTGCTCCGGTGAAGGGTTAACATGGCGATTGCTATCATCTATGCTTCTTGTGTTTTTGTTGTGGAATTTTCTTTTTCCCTATAGCGATGCTTTTTGCTGCCTTATAGGTGTGACTCAGGAAAATAAGGAATCTTTTCTTGAGTACAAAAGTAATGCTACTTCTTTTGCAATGTAGTTAAATAAAAAATCTCAGGGGGGAAGATAAATTATATAAAATAAAAAAAAAATCTTTAAAATATATATATCTTTCAATATCGTGAAAAATCGTATCGTGAACCTCATATCGTGATACGAATCGTATCGTGAGTCGAGTGAATCGTTACATGCCTAACTGCTTTACACCTGAAAAACCATGATGTGACTGAACTGATTCTGATTCATCTTGGAGCGACTCCTCCATTTTAACCCATTTTGGTGTCAGCATCATGTTATGCTTTAGCTACTTGAAAAATAGCAGATCTACAAGCTCATAGCGTGCCACCGAGTGGCGCGCTACGAGCTTGTAGGTCTGCTATTTTTGAAAAATCGAAGAGCGACTGACGTAGAAGACATTTTTAGAATCTGATCCCAGGTCAGAATGGAAAACTGTCAGGATGTAGAAGACATTTTTAGAATCTGATCTCAGGTCAGAATGGGTTAAACGGTGTGTGTGTGTTCTTTTCCCTCTATAGGAGAAGTCAACGGGGGAGTCTGGCCTGAGACAGAGACCTCGCCCCAGAACCATCTTCCAGGCTGGACTGCTTCCACGTGCACAAAGCAGCAAGCCACGCAGACAGACGCGCAAACAGGAGCAACACAGCAACACACCGCCGCCGCCGGTACGTACAATCACTCACATCGAAGCTCGTCCGCTTCTTCCTTCTGTGCAAACATTTCCGTATTCCCACGGCGGCGGTGTGAGCCGCCCTCGAGGAAGCACCTGGGTAAACACCCTCTACACACTACGGTCAGATCCAGAGTGTTCATTACGGACGCTTCCATTTTAACCCATTTTGGGGGCGGGAACCCCATTTGGTGTGGTAAACATTATGTTATGATTTTAGCTATTGGAAAAATAGCACATCCACCGAGTGGCGTGCTATACGAGCATGTAGGTCTGCTATTTTTCTTTGAATATATATTCTTTCAGAGCGAACGTTTTTAACTCAAAATATTTGCTTCTGAGGGGTTCCTGGAACAACATATTTCCAGATGGGGGTCGGCGGCCAATTACATATCATTTTTGGGGTCCTTGATATGAAATATTGAGCACCACTGATACAGAAACATGAGGTATTTCAGAAAACTGTCAGAATTTAGAAGACATTTTTTTTAATCTCGACGTCAGGCCTAAATGGGTTAACGGACACTCTGGATCAACACTGAGGGGTTTTGGGTTAGTGTTAAATGAACAGGATTGTACCGTGCACACCAGTGTAAGTTACAGTGTTAATACATACATACATACATAGCTAATAATGGATAATAATGCATAGCAGACAAAATGCAGGCATGCAGGCCACACGGACATACACCGCTATGCACACTGAAGTGTACATGATTCACATCCGATTAATTTACATATACACATGCACGTACAGTGCTACACAAGCAGTAGATGGAAAAACAGAAAACACACATTCAATGGTTTATCTGTGAGGTCAAGTGCATGATCAGACTGAACTTGTTGAGGCATTACACACAAGTTCTTTCTTTCTCTCTTCTTATTTTTCTCCACCACAGAATTTCATCTCCTTCTTGTATCTCTTTACATCCCAATCGGTCTCTCTCTCACCCCCCCATCTCTCCCTGTTTCTCTCCCTCTCCCTCCCCCCATCAAATTAAAATATGATGGGAACCATGCACACAAACGAATTTCACCCACTTCTTTACTTCTGTAAAACTGTGTTGTGACAATACATTCTGATTTGTATTCATCTTTATCAGTGCATTTACATGCACTTGGTTACTCTCCACTAATATGCTGATTTCCAAAACGCCATACATACAAACAACAACATGTACAATGAAGCATATATAGGGCCTACGTTACAAACTGCTGCGGAGCGGGGAGGAATGGGAGGAATGGGAGACCAAATGCATGTTTTACGAGACGTGGAAATGCTGAAATGTCTGGATGAGACGCAGTGACTGTGTGTGTCAGTCTACCTGTATGCAGGCTGGTTAGTCATGGGTCAGACTCCAGCTGGAATGTTAACAAGTAGAAAGGAAAGCACAGTGGGATGTACGGGTTGTGTGTGTCTGACTCTGTGTGTGCGTGCGTGAGTGCGTGCGTGCGTGTATCCGTGCCTTTGATGTGTCCGTGCCTCTGTGGTGTGTGTGTGTGTGTGTGTGTGTGTGTGTGTGCGCGAGCGTGCGTGCGTGCGTGTTAGTACAGCAACTTGAAGGAAAAAGGGGTCTTCACCGAATACAAAATTAAAGCACAAATGTCTAACAAGTCTGACATTTTCTACCTTCGTCTATTATTTTCTCCCACTTTTCCCTCGTCTTTCTTCTGCTTCTGCTCCCATATTGTATCCTGTCTCATAAATAAGGTAAGTTACATAACGCTGCAGACAGTAATGATGGCAATTACCTTGAATCATTCCTCCGGACTGCTAGCTGACGCATGACACATGTCTGAGTCTCTCTCTCTCTCTCATATTCATTACACTCTCCATATGTATAATGTAAATGTGTGTGTGTGTGTGTGTGTGTGTGTGTCAGGGTGACGGGTCTTTGGCGTCCACGGTGGAGTCCTCTGCGGTCCCCGTGACCCCCAGCCTGGAGCTGATGGAGCAGGACTCTAAAGACTCGGCCCAGAGCACCAGCACCACCTCCACCTCCTGCTCTGAAGCACAGCCAGAGTACAAGGTAAAGATGGCGGGGAAGAGGAGAGGAGAGGGGATGGGGGCTAGGTGAAGAGAGGAGAGGGGATGGGGGCTAGGTGAAGAGAGGAGAGGGGATGGGGGCTAGGTGAAGAGGAGAGGAGAGGGGATGGGGGCTAGGTGAAGAGGAGAGGAGAGGGGATGGGGGCTAGGTGAAGAGGAGAGGAGAGGGGATGGGGGCTAGGTGAAGAGAGGAGAGGGGATGGGGGCTAGGTGAAGAGAGGAGAGGGGATGGGGGCTAGGTGAAGAGGAGAGGAGAGGGGATGGGGGCTAGGTGAAGAGGAGAGGAGAGGGGATGGGGGCTAGGTGAAGAGGAGAGGAGAGGGGATGGGGGCTAGGTGAAGAGAGGAGAGGGGATGGGGGCTAGGTGAAGAGAGGAGAGGAGAGGGGATGGGGGCTAGGTGAAGAGAGGAGAGGGGATGGGGGCTAGGTGAAGAGAGGAGAGGGGATGGGGGCTAGGTGAAGAGAGGAGAGGAGAGGGGATGGGGGCTAGGTGAAGAGAGGAGAGGGGATGGGGGCTAGGTGAAGAGAGGAGAGGGGATGGGGGCTAGGTGAAGAGAGGAAAGATGGAGGGGAAGAGGAGAGGGGAGGGGATGGGGGCTAGGTGAAGAGAGGAAAGATGGAGGGGAAGAGGAGAGGAGAGGGGATGGGGGCTAGGTGAAGAGAGGAAAGATGGAGGGGAAGAGGAGAGGAGAGGGGATGGGGGCTAGGTGAAGAGAGGAAAGATGGAGGGGAAGAGGAGAGGAGAGGGGATGGGGGCTAGGTGAAGAGGAGAGGAGAGGGGATGGGGGCTAGGTGAAGAGAGGAAAGAGTGCTCAAAAAAAGTGCTCAACACGATTTGTAATACAATCGTTGCTGGACAGAGATGTATTGATATCAAAACCGATCGCATTGCTCCACAGGCTGGGAGCGTCTGTCGACGGGCGCTCTGATTTAATGGATTAAATCAGTGGTTCCCAAAGTGGGGTCCGCGGACCCCTAGGGGTAAGCGACGCATAGCCAGGGGGTACCCCAAGCCCCCTCAAAAAAAAAAAAAAAAAAAAAAATCATGGTGTGTGTGTGATATGAAATGTCCAGTACCTCCCCAGTGCCACCCCAGTGTCTGCCCTGCAGTGTCTGCCCAGTGCCTCCCCAGTGTCCGCCATGGTGCCTCCCCATAGCCTGGTTAATAAACCAGACCGAATCAGCCGTTGGCAAAAAAAAATTGCCTACCGGCGGATTTCGGTCTGGAGAGGCTCAATTGTACGCCCATTTTCTACACACGAAAACGTGTGCGCCCAATAGGGACACGGTATGCAATATGGGCGGGCTTTGGTACAGTGACGTTCAATGCTTGAGACCTTTGACTGACAGTAGCTCTGACCAATTGCGTCAAAGAGAAAATGTTTCCCTGGAAATGAAATCCAAGCTGAGCCTCCCCAGACTAATATCCCGCGGATCCGTGCGATATTAGTCTGGTTTATTAACCTGCGGCTCCCCAGTACCTCCCCAGTGTCCCCTGAGTGCCTCCCCAGTGTCCCCCTGAGTGCCTCCCCAGTGTCTCCCCAGTGCCTCCCCAATGTCTCCTCAGTGGCTGCAGTTTCTCCCCAGTGTCCCCTGAGTGCCTCCCCAGTGTCCCCCTGAGTGCCTCCCCAGTGTCTCCCCAGTGCCTCCCCAATGTCTCCCCAGTGGCTGCAGTTTCTCCCCAGTGCCTCCCCAGTGTCCCCTCAGTGCTTCCCCAGTGCCTCCCCAGTGTCCCCCTGAGTGCCTCCACAGTGTCCCCCCAGTGCCTCCCCAGTGTCCCCCCAGTGCCTCCCCAGTGTCCCCCTGAGTGCCTCCCCAGTGTCCCCCTGAGTGCCTCCCCAGTGTCTCCCCAGTGTCTCCCCAGTGCCTCCCCAGTGTCCCCTCAGTGCCTCCCCAGTGTCTCCCCAGTGTCCCCTCAGTGCCTTCCCAGTGCCTCCCCAGTTTTCCCTCAGTGCCTTCCCAGTGCCTCCCCAGTGTCCCCTCAGTGCCTTCCCAGTGCCTCCCCAGTGTCCCCCTGAGTGCCTCCCCAGTGCCCAGCCGAGTGCCTCCCCAGTGCCTCCCCAGTGTCCCCCTGAGTGCCTCCCCAGTGTCCCCATGAGTGCCTCCCCATGCTCCCCAGTGTCTCCCCAGTGTCTCATTGTCTTATTAATTAATTATTGAATCAAATTAAATAATTCATCAAAATGTTCGACGCAAGAAGGCCCCCCTGCGACCTGCGCCCAGCAACATGCCAAAGCTTTTTCCTGCAGGAAACACTGCTTGTGGTTGTAAATATATTGTTATCTGTGTTGCGAGGATGAGGGGGTACCTGGAAAAATATCTACCCCAAAAGGGGTACCTTGTCCAAAAAAGTTTGGGAACCCCTGGATTAAATAACCCCAGGCGTTTAACGTGTTAATACTTTTCATTGGTTAAATGTTTTAAAACCCAAAGATAAACTTAACCACTTTCAAAACCATTTGAAAAATTGTGAAAATGTGTCACAATGATTATTGATTGATTGGTACAGTTCAATGAAAGTACAGGTCAATACAAAATCGAGGATAAAAACCAGAAAAAGCAACTAGCATTGCATAGCATCTGCTATTTTCGCTATTTTTCCACAACATTCTTGTACGATGTATAATTTAATTTACAAAAAACAACATCATTCATTAATGTGTCCGTCTGTTGGGCTGGCTCTGCTGTTGCTGCCTGTCCAAAAAGAGTCTGACAGAGAATTTTGAGAGAGGAAAATGGAGGACTTGTGGCATCGAGAGGGAGAGATAAGGGGAGAGGGAACTGAGAGGGATCTTTGGAGAGAGTGCGAGAGATGGAGAGGGAAAGAGTGAGTGCTTTTGAAAGGGGGATGTGTTTAGCTTGGCAGTGAGGAAAGAGTAGCTCCCTTTACACACACGAACGCACTCACACACACGCACACACGCACGCACACACACACACACACACACACACACACACACACACACACACACACACACACACACACAAACGCACACACACACACACACACACACACACACACACACACACACACAATCTCCTCCACCTGGCCTTGGGTTGGTGCAGGTGGGATCAAACATGCACACACTCGCGAGTCTGGCTGTATTTGCTCTCTATCAATAGTTTCTTTCAGGTCATGGTGACCACCGGTCACAGCTGGGCAAGCACGCGTGTGTGTGTGTGTGTGTGTGAGAGAGAGTGCATGCATGTGCACGTGTGTGCATGCATGCGTGCGTGCATGCCTGCAAGTGTGTAAAGAGATAAGTTTGTGTATTTAGAGATAATTAAAAGTGTCTGTGTAACAAAGCCTAATGGATCTCACTGTGTGTGTACAGTATGTGTGTGTCCGTGTGTACACACGTGCATGTGCTTATGTATGCACATTTACTTAACCTCTCTTGGAAAGGCTTGTATGTGTGGATACCTGCAGGTATGAGCATGTGTGTGTGTGTGGGTGTGTGTGTGTGTGTGTGTGTGTGTGTGTGTGTGTGTGTGTGTGTGTGTGTGTGTGTGTGTGTGTGTATTATGTATGTGTGTGTTTACATAGTAGCGGCTGCAGTCGGAGACATCCATTAGCCGTGCTGGTTTGCGTGCATTACCAAGCCTAATGGCGTCCACCCTCACACTGATCTGACACTTTTAACATTCCATACTGTCTGCTGGGGATTACTTCACAACGTTCAACCTGGCGTGGTCCCTGTTTGGGGTAAAACAATCACATACAAAAAATAAAATAAAACATTTGGATTCCTTTTGTATGCTGGCAGTTCAACAAAGAGAGGGAAAGAAGGAAGGAGAGAATGTAAAGTAAAGAAAAGTATGAATAGGTTTAATTACAGCATTATGTAGTGAAAAAGGCTCCTTTCTTTAAATTCTTCTCAATATGAACACACAACAGCAACGTTAAGTTAGTCACCGTGACAAACACCTGCGTGAATGTTTTAAATGTCTTTCTGTCTGTTGAAAGACATTGTGTCATGTTTGTGTGTGTCTGTGGTTCAGATACTTGCATAATCAGTCTATAACTTTACATGAAACATTTCAGTAGACCGCATGGCACCCCAAACAGGGACGCCATTACCACCCACGCCAGTTGGCAATTGTTGGTCTGATTAGTTTGTGCAGCAAATCAAAGAGAATCTGGCTGAACCTACAACTTCATCGCTCTAGTATTTGCTAAGTTGCACAAATGACTGCTTTAAAACTGATGATGGATTAAAAATCCACTTTTGTGAAAATGTGAATTTGATTTGGAAACTGCAAGAGCTCAGTGAGTCATCAAGCAGACACACGACATGATGACATGATAATGGGAAGACAAATAACATTCCATTTCATTGTGGTTAGGAGATTACCATAGTTGTGATTATAGTAGTTTCCTCCCTTACTCCTTACTTACTCCAGTGGTCTGATGGTACAAAGATTTGAATACATTTGGGGTGAGGAGCTCGGGTGATTTGCAGTTGAGACACAGACAGATATTCCATATACTGCAGATGTGGTCACGCCTAGGGCACTCTACTGCCTACATTTAACATTATAAACTGTTACCAACTCCTAGGGCACTCTACTGCCTACATTTAACATTATAAACTGTTACCAACTCCTAGGGCACTCTACTGCCTACATTTAACATTATAAACTGTTACCAACTCCTAGGGCACTCTACTGCCTACATTTAACATTATAAACTGTTACCAACTCCTAGGGCACTCTACTGCCTACATTTAACATTATAAACTGTTACCAACTCCTAGGGCACTCTACTGCCTACATTTAACATTATAAACTGTTACCAACTCCTAGGGCACTCTACTGCCTACATTTAACATTATAAACTGTTACCAACTCCTAGGGCACTCTACTGCCTACATTTAACATTATAAACATTATAAACTGTTACCAACTCCTAGGGCACTCTACTGCCTACATTTAACATTATGAACATTATAAACTGTTACCAACTCCCCAATTCCCTATCATGCAGTACATCCTTTATTCATGTCATCAATCATCATGTACTATACATGACATTCTTTTTATACTCCTACAGTCTTGGAAGACTAAAATTGATTCCTACATTTTTGCTTTCTATCATTTAATAGCAGTCTGCGAGCATGATATATGTGGACACTTATTTCAACATTTCCTGGTTAAAACAGTTTGACGGCCGCTAATTGTTTAATCCAGGGTACGATGCGTGCTTACTACGACATTCCCGCCTTTTGTTTTATGTGTTTAATCCGCCGTATTGTAATAACTAAAAATAAACTCTGTGAGATGGTTTCGTTTTGATGACGAATCCGGAAATCAACGCATGCTGTGGGCTGCTAGGGCTTCTGGGAAATTGAGGCCAATGCAAATGAATGGGGTACAAGTCCTCATGGAGTCTTGTGCTGCGGTCTTCCGGGCGCACCAAGATGGCGGGTGGTGCGATCGTTCATAACAAACGGAGGAACCTTTTTTCGCCGGATTTTCACGGATCAAAACCCAAATAATTCAGCGTATGCTCTAAAGGTATTACAACGATCTCGGCAGCGTAGGATATTTCATAAAAATGCGGGTTACGCGTTTTATGGAGTCAAACTACTGTTAATGGAGAAGACTGTCCCTACGTATCTGCCTTCACCCAACACTCTTCTTGACCAAACCAATATTGGGTACAGGCTTTAGTTAGTTTAGACATACTATTGGTCCGACTGTCATCAGACAGACAACCTAACCTAACCCTAACCGCAAGCACGGGAGCAGCGCATGCACCGCATGTCCGACCGTTGTTTCCGCATGTCGGTCCGTTGGTGTGTCTAATCTGCGTGTGCATCCCACCAATAGTACCGTAATTTCCGGACTATAAGCCGCACCTGAATATAAACCGCACCAGCCAAATTTGGGGAAAATCCCATATACAAGCCACACCGGACTATAAGCCGCACCGGCCTATAAGCCGCAGCTACGTTAGCTCAGAGCCTGAGATGGCTCTGCGTTAGCTGTAAAAATCCATAGATTAGCCGCACCGTTGTATAAGCCGCAGGGTTCAAATCATGGGTAAAAAGCCGCGGCTTATAGTCCGGAAAAAAATACATTTAAGATTTGTGTTGTTTGTGTTATCTTTGTATGCTGTGAGGAGTGAACATGACATGTTTCTGCTGCGGGGAGCAGTTAGCACCGAACATAACTCTCAGTCTCTACTCTCTCTCTCCAGGACAACAAAGGGTTCGGGATTGGGGAGCTGGTGTGGGGAAAGATCAAAGGTTTCTCCTGGTGGCCGGGCATCGTGGTGACCTGGCGCGCCACAGGAAAACGCCAGGCCACACACGGCATGAGGTGGCTGCAGTGGTTTGGGGACGGCAAGTTCTCAGAGGTGAGGAAGAACAGAGCACCGTGGTCCGTGGCCCACTAGTGGTCCACGACATAATTACAGGTGGTCCATGGGATATACTGTAGTTGTAAGGAGTACACAAGAGTGTTTGAAATATGCTAGCGGTAGCGGCACAGAGCTCAAAAGATGTTGAGAACCAGAGGTGAAGACGGATATGGAGGGAGATATGGAGGAATAAAATGGAAACACAAGTCTTGTGTCTCATATTCACCTCTACTTTCTCCTCCACTCTTCTCTCTCCAGGTTTCAGCAGACAAGCTGGATTCCATCACGGCCTTTCCTAAGTTCTTCAGCCAAGCTTCCTACACTAAGCTAGCTTCATATCGCAGAGCCATCTTTCAGGCACTGGAGGTGAGTCACATTCTGAGACCAGAAGGTTGTCAGTTGAATCCATTTTCTCTGCCTGTTTGTTTCACCTGTTTTGGTGTAGTAGGCAATGCATTAGGCTTCATGAGTCTGCAACGCCAAGAATGTGCACATTTGTATACTCGATGCATTTGTACATGTTTTACGGTGTAGATTGGGGTGTCAGAGCAACACAATCATATCAAACGGAGGTCTGTGGTTTAATGCATAGTAAACTGGAGGTCCTTGAAATTAAATGAGATACGGTATATATCACATCATGGGCTGAATGCAATGCAACAGGACCCATACAGCTGACATACACATGACATAACTGTCTGTCAGCACTGTCTTGACACCAACGACAGGCAACGATTAGTAAGGGGAGGAGGAGAGATGAAAAAACAAATGGTTTTATAGGAGAGGAATAGGAGAACAGTGGAAGAGGAGGGGGATGGAGAAGGAATTGGTAGGAGAGGAGAGGGAAGTGTCCTGTGTGTGTGTGTGTGTGTGTGTGTGTGTGTGTGTGTGTGTGTGTGTGTGTGTGTGTGTGTGTGTGTGTGTGTGTGTGCGCGCGCGTGTGCGTGTGTCACTGCCAAGTACCATAAAACATCTTGTCTTTCTTTTTGTAGTGTGTCATTGTACACTTTCCCTTTCTCTCTGACACACCACAGACAGTCAGACAGAAATCCAAGCACAAGCAGACAGACAGACAGATCAATAGACAGATAAATAGATAGACATTGTCCAAACTTGTCTGGTGTCAATCTCCCTCCATCAAACCCTGTAGCTCTCTCTCTCTCACACTCGCATGCACACTCGTTGCACGCAGGCAGACAGGCAGGCACGCACGCACGCACGTGTCTAACGTTCTCACGGAAGACAGTTGACTGGCCCTTAAATAGGCTACCCTCTGCTATATTGTTATTACTAGTCCTTACCCGTTCTGAATACTGTATATGAACAGCAAATTATGTTCAGTGTGGGGAATTGTTTACAGATGGTCTTGGGAAGTTGGGTTGGGCACAAAAGTGGATATGGATATGTTGCTGGGTGTCCAAGCGATAACGAAATTAGGTCAAAATTCTGCTAAATTATGTATGATGATAAGAGTGCCCCTCACTTCACGCAGGTGTGATTTTTCTTTAATAAAGTGATATGAGGTAGGGGCAGGCAATATGTCAAAATATTATATCACAATATCTTTTCAGAAATGATCACAATATTGATATTAATCTGGATATCATATTTTTTATATAATCTATATAATCAATTTGTTTTTATACTGATAGACTATTAGTTTGGTATGCAGATAGATAGATAGATAGATAGATAGATAGATAGATAGATAGATAGATAGATAGATAGATAGATAGATAGATAGATAGTCAATTCATTTTATGAATGGATGGACAGACAGACAGACTATCCGTTTTTATCTTGCTGTTCTATCATGTGAGTGTGACATTTAGACAGTGCAGAGGCTACTCGATGGTGAATTAGTAATGTAACATTCTCCTTGGCTTTGACTGCTTCAGTTCAGAAGCGTTGCATTTAGAGTTATGGACCTGAGCTAGGCACTGACTAATATATCCAGCCAGGCAAGGGCAGAAGGTTCCTATAACGACAGTGGGTGCCCACCTTAGAGTAGCCTGCGCACACGCTTTTAGCGAGGTGCTAAGCAAGGGTTGTTTTGGTATATCAATCAATCCGTCCACTCCATGTGCGTGCGCACGTGCACTCTTTACGTGCGCAGCTGCACGCTGTTTCACCCACGTTTGGTTAAAAGTTATATCAAGTGATGTTTTAACATTACAAACTTTCTAAATAACTTTAGTATTCAACCGTTTCAACGTGTCGGGGTCCTAGCAAGTCCTTCTGTCTACAGAGAAGAGAACTGAGCAGCAACACAGGGAGGGGCGGTGCGGTGGGAGCAAAGGAACAGATCTTCAAATGAACACCGCATTGAGCCTCGACACGTTGTTAGCTTGTAGCTCTGCTCTTTTTGGCGAACGACACCGCCGTTTTTTGGCATGGAGAGATGTGTGCTAATAGTGTGGCTCGGTCGGAGATAGACCACAGACAAATAAACGGGTTTTTATTCACTAATAAATTCATTATTAATCTTATTGAATCTTATTGAAAACCCTAATGGAGGGGGAAGGAACTGGTTGAATTAATGTGTTCTTTCCACGCACTATGTCCTACCGGGGAAACTTCCCCCTGTCGGGTGATAAGAAGTGACCTACTCACTCCTCATGCATTGAGGAAGCATGAGCTCAGTTCGGGGCTCTCCCCAGGTTGGCGGAGGGAGAGTAGCACAGAGGAATACAGCTTAGGCAATTGTCACAGAGTGAAAGAAATGGGTTACAAAATGATGGGATAAAGGTTTAGAAATGACACCTCTGCTCTCTCTCTCTCTCTTCTCCCTCCATTTCAGATGGCCAGTATTCGCGCTGAGAAGACGTTTCCTCCATGTGACTCTGACAACCCGGAGGACCAGGTCAAACCCATGCTGGACTGGGCCAACGGTGGCTTCCTGCCAAAGGGACAGGACGGACTCAAACCCACGCCAAACGCAGCAGGTCAGCGTAGGAGCCAAACCACTAACTGACTGCTCACTGGGTTCTTGGAGTACGGAAAATATAGGGAGCATTTTTGAGAAAGTACAGTTGTCTCTGGATTGACGTGAGAGAAGATAACAGCTCAGACATGTCAACAGGAGTTGACTCAAAGTGTTTTCCAGTAGAAAAGCAAAAACAAAAAGCATGTTAACTACGTAGAATAAATGTGTTAAATATAAGTGATATATTTTGGTTAAATCAAAGATGTCTGCTGTTTTGATTGTATTCATTGTAGAGAGTGTTTGAAATATAGAACTGTTTAACACTTTGTAATGGCTATGAGAGAGAGAGAGAGAGAGAGAGAGAGAGTGAGAGAGAGAGAGAGAGAGAGAGAGAGAGATGAATTCCAATGAAGCATATTGGAACAGATTTGGAGGAGAGAGGGTGAGAGAGGAGTCAAGAAAAGAGAGAGCGAGAACCTGGCAGAAACATGTCTCATGTCTCAAGTTGAACAGCCTATGTGTGGGTGGTTTTGACTACGACGATGCCAGCCAAATGGCCGATGGCAGAAAATGCCATTCACAGCTTGTCTAAGAAGGTGTTAATAATCGCACAGTCATGAACGGATATGATAACTATGCCATATTTGAGCCAAAAATGCATTGTTCTTTTTTTCCTCCTTATAAAACGAACTAACGGCTTGCTGGTCAATATCGTCAATCAAATGTTTATTCTTCTTGTGCCACTGCTGCATAATAACAACCAGACTCTACTACTACTACTACTACTACGCGTACCATGTGTACTTCTACTACTACTACTGCTGCTGCTGTTGATCATCTTAATTGATGTATTATGTGTGTTTTTATCTAGAGAGTGCAGTGTTGGACCCCCAGGTTCTAGACGTGTCTCTGCCAGAGTATTTCCCCAGCGCTAAGAGGCCAAGAGTCAGCCTCTGTAAGAGCAAGTCCGCTCCAGAGGAGAGCTACAGTAGAGGTACGTTGAGAAACATTTTCTACAGTAAGGACAGTAACCAATTACCACTGTCACTGCCAAGTACAGTATATGGATGAGGCTCATACTTGGCAATACGGCCTGTGATTCATATCCTGAAAGCGAGAGTGAGTCTGCCACAAGTTGCAATTTAAATTCTGCCTGAAGTTGTTTTTTTCTACAGTAGTGCCAGATATCAAGACAATGATGACGTCAGATGAGGTGC